>NW_024609052.1:0-42500 GCF_018296145.1 Oncorhynchus tshawytscha | reverse complement strand
TTAGTTGTCACCTGATTGGTTTTCACACAGCTTAGTTGTCACCTGATTGGTTTTCACACAGCTTAGTTGTCACCTGATTGGTTTTCACACAGCTTAGTTGTCACCTGATTGGTTTTCACACAGTTTAGTTGTCACCTGATTGGTTTTCACACAGCTTAGTTGTCACCTGATTGGTTTTCACACAGTTTAGTTGTCACCTGATTGGTTTTCACACAGCTTAGTTGTCACCTGATTGGTTTTCACACAGCTTAGTTGTCACCTGATTGGTTTTCACACAGTTTAGTTGTCACCTGATTGGTTTTCACGCAGCTTAGTTGTCACCTGATTGGTTTTCACACAGCTTAGTTGTCACCTGATTGGTTTTCACACAGTTTAGTTGTCACCTGATTGGTTTTCACACAGCTTAGTTGTCACCTGATTGGTTTTCACGCAGCTTAGTTGTCACCTGATTGGTTTTCACGCAGTTTAGTTGTCACCTGATTGGTTTTCACACAACTTAGTTGTTACCTGATTGGTTTTCACACAGCTTAGTTGTCACCTGATTGGTTTTCACACAGCTTAGTTGTCACCTGATTGGTTTTCACACAGCTTAGTTGTCACCTGATTGGTTTTCACACAGCTTAGTTGTCACCTGATTGGTTTTCATGCAGTTTATCAGCGATATCCAATTACCAGCACTGCTTTGTGTAATTCTACATGCTGACAAGCCAAGAGCGCTAAACCAAACATAATATAGAGTAGATAACTAACCAAACATAATGTAGAGTAGATAACTAACCAAACATAATGTAGAATAGATAACTAACCAAACATAATGTAGAGTAGATAATTAACCAAACATAATGTAGAGTAGATAACTAACCAACCATAATGTAGAGTAGATAACTAACCAACCATAATGTAGAGTAGATAACTAACCAAACATAATGTAGAGTAGATAACTAACCAAACATAATGTAGAGTAGATAACTAACCAAACATAACGTAGATAACTAACCAAACATAATGTAGAGTAGATAACTAACCAACCATAACGTAGAGTAGATAACTAACCAACCATAACATAGAGTAGTTAACTAACCAACCATAACGTAGAGTAGTTAACTAACCAACCATAACGTAGAGTAGGTAACTAACCAACCATAATGTAGAGTAGGTAACTAACCAACCATAACGTAGAGTAGTTAACTAACCAACCATAACGTAGAGTAGATAACTAACCAACCATAACGTAGAGTAGTTAACTAACCAACCATAACGTAGAGTAGGTAACTAACCAACCATAACGTAGAGTAGGTAACTAACCAACCATAACGTAGAGTAGATAACTAACCAACCATAATGTAGAGTAGGTAACTAACCAACCATAACGTAGAGTAGGTAACTAACCAACCATAACGTAGAGTAGTTAACTAACCAACCATAACGTAGAGTAGATAACTAACCAACCATAACGTAGAGTAGTTGACTAACCAACCATAACGTAGAGTAGGTAACTAACCAACCATAACGTAGAGTAGATAACTAACCAACCATAACGTAGAGTAGTTGACTAACCAACCATAACGTAGAGTAGGTAACTAACCAACCATAACGTAGAGTAGTTAACTAACCAACCATAACGTAGAGTAGGTAACTAACCAACCATAACGTAGAGTAGATAACTAACCAACCATAACGTAGAGTAGTTAACTAACCAACCATAACGTAGAGTAGATAACTAACCAACCATAACGTAGAGTAGTTAACTAACCAACCATAACGTAGAGTAGATAACTAACCAACCATAACGTAGAGTAGATAACTAACCAACCATCATGTAGAGTAGGTAACTAACCAACCATAACGTAGAGTAGATAACTAACCAATCATAATGTAGAGTAGTTAACTAACCAACCATAACGTAGAGTAGATAACTAACCAACCATAATGTAGAGTAGGTAACTAACCAACCATAACGTAGAGTAGATAACTAACCAACCATAATGTAGAGTAGTTAACTAACCAACCATAATGTAGAGTAGATAACTAACCAAACATAATGTAGAGTAGATAACTAACCAAACATAACGTAGAGTAGATAACTAACCAAACATAACGTAGAGTAGATAACTAACCAACCATAACGTAGAGTAGATAACTAACCAAACATAATGTAGAGTAGATAACTAACCAAACATAATGTAGAGTAGATAACTAACCAAACATAATGTAGAGTAGATAACTAACCAAACATAATGTAGATAACTAACCAAACATAGATAACTAACCAAACATAATATAGAGTAGATAACTAACCAACCATAACGTAGAGTAGATAACTAACCAAACATAATGTAGAGTAGATAACTAACCAAACATAATGTAGAGTAGTTAACTAACCAACCATAACGTAGAGTAGATAACTAACCAAACATAACGTAGAGTAGATAACTAACCAAACATAATGTAGAGTAGATAACTAACCAAACATAATGTAGAGTAGATAACTAACCAACCATAACGTAGAGTAGATAACTAACCAAACATAATGTAGAGTAGATAACTAACCAAACATAATGTAGAGTAGATAACTAACCAACCATAATGTAGAGTAGTTAACTAACCAACCATAACGTAGAGTAGATAACTAACCAAACATAACGTAGAGTAGATAACTAACCAAACATAATGTAGAATAGATAACTAACCAACCATAATGTAGAGTAGATAACTAACCAAACATAATGTAGAGTAGATAACTAACCAAACATAATGTAGAATAGATAACTAACCAACCATAATGTAGAGTAGATAACTAACCAAACATAATGTAGAGTAGATAACTAACCAAACATAACGTAGAGTAGATAACTAACCAACCATAACGTAGAGTAGTTAACTAACCAAACATAATGTAGAGTAGTTAACTAACCAACCATAACGTAGAGTAGATAACTAACCAAACATAACGTAGAGTAGATAACTAACCAAACATAATGTAGAGTAGATAACTAACCAAACATAATGTAGAGTAGATAACTAACCAACCATAACGTAGAGTAGTTGACTTACAAAGAGGAATGTTTATAGCACTATTATAACACACTGAACTTACAAAGAGCAGCAGACACTTGTTCTCCCGGATGGCTCCGCAGCAGCCCAGGAAGCCGAGGAGGAAGAGCATTGCCCCCATGGCCAGGATGATGTAGACCCCAGTGAAGAGCAGAGGGTTGGCTGCTACGATCTCCCTGAAGCCCATAGGGTCCACCAGTACCCACACACCCACACCAAGCAGGAAGGAGCCTCCTAACTGGACCACACACACAAACACAGAGAGGGAGCCAATCAGAATAGGAGAGACACACAGGCAGCCAATCAGAACAGAGTATAGCCAGGAAGAAGGAAGTATAGTAGGAAGTTGATGTCTGATTTAACTGGGAGAGGCTATACCGTGTGCCCAAGTTAATGATGCTTGTCACTCAAGTATGACAGGGGGATGGATTATCTTGGCAGAGGAGAAATGCTCACTAACAGGGATGGAAACACATTTGTGCTCAGAATCTCTGAGAAAAATAAGCTTTTATGTTCGCATGGAACATTTCTGGGATATTTTTATTTCAGCTGATGTAACATGAGACCAACACTTTAAATGTTGCATTTCTATTTCTGTTCAGTGGAACATCAGACAGCAGAACATCAGACAGCAGAACAGCAGACAGCAGAACATCAGACAGCAGAACATCAGACAGTAGAACATCAGACAGACAGTAGAACATCAGACAGCAGAACATCAGACAGCAGAACATCAGACATCAGACAGTAGAACATCAGACAGTAGCAGAACATCAGACAGCAGAACATCAGACAGTAGAACATCAGACAGTAGAACATCAGACAGACAGAACATCAGACAGTAGAACATCAGACAGTAGAACATCAGACAGCAGAACATCAGACAGTAGAACATCAGACAGCAGAACATCAGACAGCAGAACATCAGACAGCAGAACATCAGACAGCAGAACATCAGACAGTAGAACATCAGACAGCAGAACATCAGACAGTAGAACATCAGACAGTAGAACATCAGACAGCAGAACATCAGACAGTAGAACATCAGACATCAGACAGAGACATCAGACAGCAGAACATCAGACAGCAGAACATCAGACAGCAGAACATCAGACAGCAGAACATCAGACAGTAGAACATCAGACAGCAGAACATCAGACAGCAGAACATCAGACAGTAGAACATCAGACAGCAGAACATCAGACAGCAGAACATCAGACAGTAGAACATCAGACAGTAGAACATCAGACAGTAGAACATCAGACAGTAGAACATCAGACAGCAGAACATCAGAACATCAGACAGCAGAACATCAGACAGTAGAACATCAGACAGTAGAACATCAGACAGTAGAACATCAGACAGTAGAACATCAGACAGCAGAACATCAGACAGCAGAACATCAGACAGTAGAACATCAGACAGTAGAACATCAGACAGTAGAACATCAGACAGTAGAACATCAGACAGCAGAACATCAGACAGTAGAACATCAGACAGTAGAACATCAGACAGTAGAACATCAGACAGTAGAACATCAGACAGCAGAACATCAGACAGTAGAACATCAGACAGTAGAACATCAGACAGCAGAACATCAGACAGTAGAACATCAGACAGCAGAACATCAGACAGTAGAACATCAGACAGTAGAACATCAGACATCAGACAGTAGAACATCAGACAGCAGAACATCAGACAGTAGAACATCAGACAGCAGAACATCAGACAGTAGAACATCAGACAGTAGAACATCAGACAGTAGAACATCAGACAGCAGAACATCAGACAGCAGAACATCAGACAGTAGAACATCAGACAGTAGAACATCAGACAGTAGAACATCAGACAGCAGAACATCAGACAGCAGAACATCAGACAGCAGAACATCAGACAGTAGAACATCAGACAGTAGAACATCAGACAGTAGAACATCAGACAGCAGAACATCAGACAGTAGAACATCAGACAGTAGAACATCAGACAGCAGAACATCAGACAGTAGAACATCAGACATCAGACATCAGAACAACAGACAGTAGAACATCAGACAGCAGAACATCAGACAGTAGAACATCAGACAGTAGAACATCAGACAGCAGAACATCAGACAGTAGAACATCAGACAGTAGAACATCAGACAGCAGAACATCAGAACATCAGACAGCAGAACATCAGACAGTAGAACATCAGACAGCAGAACATCAGACAGTAGAACATCAGACAGCAGAACATCAGACAGTAGAACATCAGACATCAGACATCAGAACAACAGACAGTAGAACATCAGACAGCAGAACATCAGACAGTAGAACATCAGACATCAGACATCAGAACATCAGACATCAGAACATCAGACATCAGAACATCAGACATCAGAACAACAGACATAGAACATCAGACATCAGACATCAGAACAACAGACAGCAGAACATCAGAACAGTAGAACATCAGACAGTAGAACATCAGACAGCAGAACATCAGACAGCAGAACATCAGACAGTAGAACATCAGACAGCAGAACATCAGACAGCAGAACATCAGACAGCAGAACATCAGAACAGTAGAACATCAGACAGTAGAACATCAGACAGTCAGAACATCAGACAGCAGAACATCAGACAGCAGAACATCAGACAGCAGAACATCAGACAGCAGAACATCAGACAGCAGAACATCAGAACAGTAGAACATCAGACAGTAGAACATCAGACATCAGAACATCAGACAGAGAACATCAGACAGCAGAACATCAGACAGCAGAACATCAGACAGTAGAACATCAGACAGCAGAACATCAGACAGCAGAACATCAGACAGCAGAACATCAGACAGTAGAACATCAGACAGTAGAACATCAGACAGTAGAACATCAGACAGCAGAACATCAGACAGCAGAACATCAGACAGCAGAACATCAGACAGTAGAACATCAGACAGTAGAACATCAGACAGTAGAACATCAGACAGCAGAACATCAGACAGCAGAACAACAGACAGCAGAACATCAGAACAGTAGAACATCAGACAGTAGAACATCAGACATCAGAACAACAGACAGCAGAACATCAGACAGCAGAACATCAGACAGCAGAACATCAGACAGCAGAACATCAGACAGTAGAACATCAGACAGCAGAACATCAGACAGCAGAACATCAGACAGCAGAACATCAGACAGCAGAACATCAGACAGTAGAACATCAGACAGCAGAACATCAGACAGCAGAACATCAGACAGTAGAACATCAGACAGTAGAACATCAGACAGTAGAACATCAGACAGCAGAACATCAGACAGCAGAACATCAGAACAACAGACATCAGAACATCAGACAGCAGAACATCAGAAAAACAGAACATCAGACATCAGAACATCAGAAAGCAGAACATCAGACAGCAGAACATCAAACAGAGAACATCAGAACATCAGACAGCAGAACATCAGAAAGCAGAACATCAGACAGCAGAACATCAGACAGTAGAACATCAGACAGCAGAACATCAGACAGCAGAACATCAGACAGCAGAACATCAGACAGTAGAACATCAGACAGCAGAACATCAGACAGCAGAACATCAGACAGACATCAGAACAACAGACAGTAGAACATCAGACAGCAGAACAACAGACAGCAGAACAACAGACAGTAGAACATCAGACATCAGACAGCAGAACATCAGACAGCAGAACATCAGACAGCAGAACATCAGACAGCAGAACATCAGACAGTAGAACATCAGACATCAGACATCAGAACAACAGACATCAGAACATCAGACATCAGAACAACAGACATCAGAACAACAGACAGTAGAACATCAGACATCAGACATCAGAACAACAGACAGCAGAACATCAGAACAGTAGAACATCAGACAGTAGAACATCAGACAGCAGAACATCAGACAGCAGAACATCAGACAGTAGAACATCAGACAGCAGAACATCAGACAGCAGAACAACAGACAGCAGAACATCAGAACAGTAGAACATCAGACAGTAGAACATCAGACATCAGAACAACAGACAGCAGAACATCAGACAGCAGAACATCAGACAGCAGAACATCAGACAGCAGAACATCAGACAGCAGAACATCAGAACAGTAGAACATCAGACAGTAGAACATCAGACAGTCAGAACATCAGACAGCAGAACATCAGACAGCAGAACATCAGACAGCAGAACATCAGACAGTAGAACATCAGACAGTAGAACATCAGACAGCAGAACATCAGACAGCAGAACATCAGACAGTAGAACATCAGACAGTAGAACATCAGACAGTAGAACATCAGACAGCAGAACATCAGACAGCAGAACATCAGACAGCAGAACATCAGACAGTAGAACATCAGACAGCAGAACATCAGACAGTAGAACATCAGACAGCAGAACATCAGACAGCAGAACAACAGACAGCAGAACATCAGAACAGTAGAACATCAGACAGTAGAACATCAGACATCAGAACAACAGACAGCAGAACATCAGACAGCAGAACATCAGACAGCAGAACATCAGACAGCAGAACATCAGACAGTAGAACATCAGACAGCAGAACATCAGACAGCAGAACATCAGACAGCAGAACATCAGACAGCAGAACATCAGACAGTAGAACATCAGACAGCAGAACATCAGACAGCAGAACATCAGACAGTAGAACATCAGACAGTAGAACATCAGACAGTAGAACATCAGACAGCAGAACATCAGACAGCAGAACATCAGAACAACAGACATCAGAACAACAGACAGCAGAACATCAGAAAAACAGAACATCAGACATCAGAACATCAGAAAGCAGAACATCAGACAGCAGAACATCAAACAGCAGAACATCAGAACATCAGACAGCAGAACATCAGAAAGCAGAACATCAGACAGCAGAACATCAGACAGTAGAACATCAGACAGCAGAACATCAGACAGCAGAACATCAGACAGCAGAACATCAGACAGTATAACATCAAACAGCAGAACATCAGACAGCAGAACATCAGACATCAGACATCAGAACAACAGACAGTAGAACATCAGACAGCAGAACAACAGACAGCAGAACAACAGACAGTAGAACATCAGACATCAGACAGCAGAACATCAGACAGCAGAACATCAGACAGCAGAACATCAGACAGCAGAACATCAGACAGCAGAACATCAAACAGCAGAACATCAGACAGTAGAACATCAAACAGCAGAACATCAGACAGCAGAACATCAGACAGTAGAACATCAAACAGCAGAACATCAGACAGCAGAACATCAGACATCAAACATCAGAACAACAGACAGTAGAACATCAGACAGCAGAACAGCAGAACATCAGACAGCAGAACATCAGACAGTAGAACATCAGACAGCAGAACATCAGACAGCAGAACATCAGACAGCAGAACATCAGACAGCAGAACATCAGACAGCAGAACATCAGACAGCAGAACATCAGACAGTAGAACATCAGACAGTAGAACATCAGACAGCAGAACATCAGACAGTAGAACATCAGACATCAGACAGCAGAACATCAGACAGCAGAACATCAGACAGCAGAACATCAGACAGCAGAACATCAGACAGCAGAACATCAGACAGTAGAACATCAGACAGCAGAACATCAGACAGCAGAACATCAGACAGTAGAACATCAGACAGTAGAACATCAGACATCAGAACATCAGACAGTAGA
The DNA here is from genome assembly GCF_018296145.1 of Oncorhynchus tshawytscha. Lineage (NCBI taxonomy): Eukaryota > Metazoa > Chordata > Actinopteri > Salmoniformes > Salmonidae > Oncorhynchus > Oncorhynchus tshawytscha. Next base: position 33,747 of record NW_024609052.1, on the reverse strand, counting down.
ACATCAGACAGTAGAACATCAGACAGTAGAACATCAGACAGTAGGACATCAGACAGTAGAACATCAAAACATCAGACAGCAGAACATCAGACAGCAGAACATCAGACAGTAGAACATCAGACAGTAGAACATCAGACAGCAGAACATCAGACAGCAGAACATCAGACAGTAGAACATCAGACAGTAGAACATCAGACAGTAGAACATCAGACAGCAGAACATCAGACAGCAGAACATCAGACAGTAGAACATCAGACAGTAGAACATCAGACAGTAGAACATCAGACAGCAGAACATCAGACAGTAGAACATCAGACAGTAGAACATCAGACAGCAGAACATCAGACAGTAGAACATCATACAGCAGAACATCAGACAGTAGAACATCAGACAGTAGAACATCAGACAGTAGAACATCAGACAGCAGAACATCAGACAGCAGAACATCAGACAGTAGAACATCAGACAGCAGAACATCAGACAGTAGAACATCAGACAGTAGAACATCAGACAGTAGAACATCAGACAGCAGAACATCAGACAGCAGAACATCAGACAGTAGAACAACAGACAGTAGAACATCAGACAGTAGAACATCAGACAGCAGAACATCAGACAGTAGAACATCAGACAGCAGAACATCAGACAGCAGAACATCAGACAGTAGAACATCAGACAGTAGAACATCAGACAGTAGAACATCAGACAGCAGAACATCAGACAGTAGAACATCAGACAGTAGAACATCAGACAGCAGAACATCAGACAGTAGAACATCAGACATCAGACATCAGAACAACAGACAGTAGAACATCAGACAGCAGAACATCAGACAGTAGAACATCAGACAGTAGAACATCAGACAGCAGAACATCAGACAGTAGAACATCAGACAGTAGAACATCAGACAGCAGAACATCAGAACATCAGACAGCAGAACATCAGACAGTAGAACATCAGACAGCAGAACATCAGACAGTAGAACATCAGACAGCAGAACATCAGACAGTAGAACATCAGACATCAGACATCAGAACAACAGACAGTAGAACATCAGACAGCAGAACATCAGACAGTAGAACATCAGACATCAGACATCAGAACAACAGACATCAGAACATCAGACATCAGAACAACAGACATCAGAACAACAGACAGTAGAACATCAGACATCAGACATCAGAACAACAGACAGCAGAACATCAGAACATCAGACAGCAGAACATCAGACAGCAGAACATCAGACAGTAGAACATCAGACAGCAGAACATCAGACAGCAGAACAACAGACAGCAGAACATCAGAACAGTAGAACATCAGACAGTAGAACATCAGACATCAGAACAACAGACAGCAGAACATCAGACAGCAGAACATCAGACAGCAGAACATCAGACAGCAGAACAACAGACAGCAGAACATCAGAACAGTAGAACATCAGACAGTAGAACATCAGACATCAGAACATCAGACAGCAGAACATCAGACAGCAGAACATCAGACAGCAGAACATCAGACAGTAGAACATCAGACAGCAGAACATCAGACAGCAGAACATCAGACAGCAGAACATCAGACAGTAGAACATCAGACAGTAGAACATCAGACAGTAGAACATCAGACAGCAGAACATCAGACAGCAGAACATCAGACAGCAGAACATCAGACAGTAGAACATCAGACAGCAGAACATCAGACAGTAGAACATCAGACAGCAGAACATCAGACAGCAGAACAACAGACAGCAGAACATCAGAACAGTAGAACATCAGACAGTAGAACATCAGACATCAGAACAACAGACAGCAGAACATCAGACAGCAGAACATCAGACAGCAGAACATCAGACAGCAGAACATCAGACAGTAGAACATCAGACAGCAGAACATCAGACAGCAGAACATCAGACAGCAGAACATCAGACAGCAGAACATCAGACAGTAGAACATCAGACAGTAGAACATCAGACAGCAGAACATCAGACAGCAGAACATCAGACAGCAGAACATCAGACAGTAGAACATCAGACAGTAGAACATCAGACAGTAGAACATCAGACAGTAGAACATCAGACAGCAGAACATCAGACAGCAGAACATCAGAACAACAGACATCAGAACAACAGACAGCAGAACATCAGAAAAACAGAACATCAGACATCAGAACATCAGAAAGCAGAACATCAGACAGCAGAACATCAAACAGCAGAACATCAGAACATCAGACAGCAGAACATCAGAAAGCAGAACATCAGACAGCAGAACATCAGACAGTAGAACATCAGACAGCAGAACATCAGACAGCAGAACATCAGACAGCAGAACATCAGACAGTATAACATCAAACAGCAGAACATCAGACAGCAGAACATCAGACATCAGACATCAGAACAACAGACAGTAGAACATCAGACAGCAGAACAACAGACAGCAGAACAACAGACAGTAGAACATCAGACATCAGACAGCAGAACATCAGAACATCAGACAGCAGAACATCAGACAGCAGAACATCAGACAGCAGAACATCAGACAGCAGAACATCAAACAGCAGAACATCAGACAGTAGAACATCAAACAGCAGAACATCAGACAGCAGAACATCAGACATCAAACATCAGAACAACAGACAGTAGAACATCAGACAGCAGAACAGCAGAACAACAGACAGTAGAACATCAGACATCAGACATCAGAACAACAGACATCAGAACATCAGACATCAGAACAACAGACAGCAGAACATCAGACAGTAGAACATCAAACAGCAGAACATCAGACAGCAGAACATCAGACAGTAGAACATCAGACAGCAGAACATCAGACAGTAGAACATCAGAACATCAGACAGCAGAACATCAGACAGCAGAACATCAGACAGTAGAACATCAGACAGTAGAACATCAGACAGCAGAACATCAGACAGTAGAACATCAGAACATCAGACAGCAGAACATCAGACAGCAGAACATCAGACAGCAGAACATCAGACAGTAGAACATCAAACAGCAGAACATCAGACAGCAGAACATCAGACAGTAGAACAACAGACAGCAGAACATCAGACAGTAGAACATCAAACAGCAGAACATCAGACAGCAGAACATCAGACAGTAGAACATCAGACAGCAGAACAGCAGAACAACAGACAGTAGAACATCAGACATCAGAACAACAGACATCAGAACATCAGACATCAGAACAACAGACAGCAGAACATCAGACAGTAGAACATCAAACAGCAGAACATCAGACAGCAGAACATCAGACAGTAGAACATCAGACAGCAGAACATCAGACAGTAGAACATCAGAACATCAGACAGCAGAACATCAGACAGCAGAACATCAGACAGTAGAACATCAGACAGTAGAACATCAGACAGCAGAACATCAGACAGTAGAACATCAGAACATCAGACAGCAGAACATCAGACAGCAGAACATCAGACATCAGAACATCAGACATCAGAACAACAGACAGCAGAACATCAGACAGTAGAACATCAAACAGCAGAACATCAGACAGCAGAACATCAGACAGTAGAACATCAGACAGCAGAACATCAGACAGTAGAACATCAGAACATCAGACAGCAGAACATCAGACAGCAGAACATCAGACAGTAGAACATCAGACAGTAGAACATCAGACAGCAGAACATCAGACAGTAGAACATCAGAACATCAGACAGCAGAACATCAGACAGCAGAACATCAGACAGCAGAACATCAGACAGTAGAACATCAAACAGCAGAACATCAGACAGCAGAACATCAGACAGTAGAACAACAGACAGCAGAACATCAGACATCAGACATCAGAACAACAGACAGTAGAACATCAGACAGCAGAACAACAGACAGCAGAACAACAGACAGTAGAACATCAGACATCAGACAGCAGAACATCAGAACATCAGACAGCAGAACATCAGACAGCAGAACATCAGACAGCAGAACATCAGACAGCAGAACATCAAACAGCAGAACATCAGACAGTAGAACATCAAACAGCAGAACATCAGACAGCAGAACATCAGACATCAAACATCAGAACAACAGACAGTAGAACATCAGACAGCAGAACAGCAGAACAACAGACAGTAGAACATCAGACATCAGACATCAGAACAACAGACATCAGAACATCAGACATCAGAACAACAGACAGCAGAACATCAGACAGTAGAACATCAAACAGCAGAACATCAGACAGCAGAACATCAGACAGTAGAACATCAGACAGCAGAACATCAGACAGTAGAACATCAGAACATCAGACAGCAGAACATCAGACAGCAGAACATCAGACAGTAGAACATCAGACAGTAGAACATCAGACAGCAGAACATCAGACAGTAGAACATCAGAACATCAGACAGCAGAACATCAGACAGCAGAACATCAGACAGCAGAACATCAGACAGTAGAACATCAAACAGCAGAACATCAGACAGCAGAACATCAGACAGTAGAACATCAGACAGCAGAACATCAGACAGTAGAACATCAAACAGCAGAACATCAGACAGCAGAACATCAGACAGTAGAACATCAGACAGCAGAACAGCAGAACAACAGACAGTAGAACATCAGACATCAGACATCAGAACAACAGACATCAGAACATCAGACATCAGAACAACAGACAGCAGAACATCAGACAGTAGAACATCAAACAGCAGAACATCAGACAGCAGAACATCAGACAGTAGAACATCAGACAGCAGAACATCAGACAGTAGAACATCAGAACATCAGACAGCAGAACATCAGACAGCAGAACATCAGACAGTAGAACATCAGACAGTAGAACATCAGACAGCAGAACATCAGACAGTAGAACATCAGAACATCAGACAGCAGAACATCAGACAGCAGAACATCAGACATCAGAACATCAGACATCAGAACAACAGACAGCAGAACATCAGACAGTAGAACATCAAACAGCAGAACATCAGACAGCAGAACATCAGACAGTAGAACATCAGACAGCAGAACATCAGACAGTAGAACATCAGAACATCAGACAGCAGAACATCAGACAGCAGAACATCAGACAGTAGAACATCAGACAGTAGAACATCAGACAGCAGAACATCAGACAGTAGAACATCAGAACATCAGACAGCAGAACATCAGACAGCAGAACATCAGACAGCAGAACATCAGACAGTAGAACATCAAACAGCAGAACATCAGACAGCAGAACATCAGACAGTAGAACAACAGACAGCAGAACATCAGACAGTAGAACATCAAACAGCAGAACATCAGACAGCAGAACATCAGACAGTAGAACAACAGACAGCAGAACATCAGACAGTAGAACATCAGACAGCAGAACAACAGACATCAGAACAGGGAGTGTAAAGCAAGCAGCATGTACTCACAAAAATGAGGAAGTTGAAGAAGAACATGAGGTACTTGATACAGCTGAGACAGTCCCCTCCATGGCTGTTCCCTGTGCTGAAGCCTCCCTGGACCCCTGCAGAAACACACACACACACACACACACACACACACACAGACAGACACAGACACAGACACAGACACAGACACAGACACACACACACACACACACACACAGACACACACACACACACACACAGACACACAGACACACAGACACACACACACACACACACAGACACACAGACACACACACACACACACACAGACACACAGACACACACACACACACACAGACACACACACACACACACACACACACACAGACACACACACACACACACACACACAGACACACACACACACACACACACACACACACACACACACACACACACACACACACACACACACACACACACACACACACAGAGAGAGAGAGAGAGAGCCTGTTAATTACTGAAAAGCATAGAGCCCTGTATAACATAAAACAAAAGAAGGTTATGCCATAGCGTGTCTCCAGGATGGATGAGCTACAGTTCACCTAAGTTAAATCGTCCTCTTAGAGACTGAGGTGAGAAGAGCCGTCGTCTCCTCTCTTCCACAACAAGGAGATACAAGGACAGACATGAGAGAGTAAAAGCTAAGCGCAGAGAGATGTCAGTCCCCAAGAGATTGTGGGAACCTGTCACTGCCAGGCTGAGTCCCCGAGTGACTCGTGAGCAACTCTGTGTCATGTGGGGACCGTGTGGGAGGATGTGTTATACTTCGTCAGAATCAGTGGATCCTGGTGTGATGAGGACCAACAGTCTCTTCCAGCTATGATGGTGTTGACGAGGACGCTGCCACCTGCTGTCACCTGTCACAGCTGACTCACTTCACATGCTGCAGTGACACCGTTCAGACGACACAAACCTCGTCACTTAGAAAGGCAGTGTGCTGTCTGTCTGACCTTATCACTTAGATAGGCAGTGTGCTGTCTGTCTGACCTCATCACTTAGATAGGCAGTGTGCTGTCTGTCTGACCTCGTCACTTAGATAGGAAGTGTGCTGTCTGTCTGACCTTAGATAGGCAGTGTGCTGTCTGTCTGACCTTAGATAGGCAGTGTGCTGTCTGTCTGACCTCATCACTTAGATAGGCAGTGTGCTGTCTGTCTGACCTTAGATAGGCAGTGTGCTGTCTGTCTGACCTTAGATAGGCAGTGTGCTGTCTGTCTGACCTTAGATAGGCAGTGTGCTGTCTGTCTGACCATAGATAGGCAGTGTGCTGTCTGTCTGACCTTAGATAGGCAGTGTGCTGTCTGTCTGACCTTAGATAGGCAGTGTGCTGTCTGTCTGACCTTAGATAGGCAGTGTGCTGTCTGTCTGACCTCATCACTTAGATAGGCAGTGTGCTGTCTGTCTGACCTTAGATAGGCAGTGTGCTGTCTGTCTGACCTTAGATAGGCAGTGTGCTGTCTGTCTGACCTTAGATAGGCAGTGTGCTGTCTGTCTGACCATTAGATAGGCAGTGTGCTGTCTGTCTGACCACTTAGATAGGCAGTGTGCTGTCTGTCTGACCTTAGATAGGCAGTGTGCTGTCTGTCTGACCACTTAGATAGGCAGTGTGCTGTCTGTCTGACCTTAGATAGGCAGTGTGCTGTCTGTCTGACCTTAGATAGGCAGTGTGCTGTCTCTCTGACCTTAGATAGGCAGTGTGCTGTCTGTCTGACCTTAGATAGGCAGTGTGCTGTCTGTCTGACCATAGATAGGCAGTGTGCTGTCTGTCTGACCTTAGATAGGCAGTGTGCTGTCTGTCTGACCTTAGATAGGCAGTGTGCTGTCTGTCCGACCTTAGATAGGCAGTGTGCTGTCTGTCTGACCTTAGATAGGCAGTGTGCTGTCTGTCTGACCTTAGATAGGCAGTGTGCTGTCTGTCTGATCTTAGATAGGCAGTGTGCTGTCTGTCTGACCTTAGATAGGCAGTGTGCTGTCTGTCTGACCTTAGATAGGCAGTGTGCTGTCTGTCTGACCTTAGATAGGCAGTGTGCTGTCTGTCTGACCTTAGGCAGTGTGCTGTCTGTCTGACCTTAGATAGGCAGTGTGCTGTCTGTCTGACCTTAGATAGGCAGTGTGCTGTCTCTCTGATCTTAGATAGGCAGTGTGCTGTCTGTCTGACCTTAGATAGGCAGTGTGCTGTCTGTCTGACCTTAGATAGGCAGTGTGCTGTCTGTCTGACCTTAGATAGGCAGTGTGCTGTCTGTCTGATCTTAGATAGGCAGTGTGCTGTCTGTCTGACCTTAGATAGGCAGTGTGCTGTCTGTCTGACCTAGATAGGCAGTGTGCTGTCTGTCTGACCTAGATAGGCAGTGTGCTGTCTGTCTGCCCTCCCTGTTCACACCAGCAATAAATGAAACCCGATTCTCCCTGGGTACATCCCATCCCTGTATAGTGCACTATGAGCCCTATGGGTACTACATAGGGAATAGGGTGCTATCTGCTACATACACCCCTATTGTTAGTCCTCAGTGGGCACTCAGCTGAGTGTATTTACTGCCTATCTGAACACTGTCTGACCTGTGTTGCTGGTCTTAGTCTATTTAACTAAATGGTGTGTGTGTGTGTGTGTGTGTGTGTGTGTGTGTGTGTGTGTGTGTGTGTGTGTGTGTGTGTGTGTGTGTGTGTTTGTTTGTGGAGTCCAGTTCTGCTATGACTGGCCGGGGCAGAGTAGAGCACTCTGGGTAATTGATGTCCTTTAAAGGGGATTTTGGGTAATGAAGTGAAGTCTTTTTTCATAAGTGTCTGGGGAATTTGGGTTTATTGACACACGCACACAAAGAGAGAGAGAAACACACACACACACACACACACACATCAATACATGGAGAAACACACACACACACAGAGAGAGAGAGAAACACACACACACACACACACACACACACACACACACACACACACACACACACACACACACACACACACACACACACACACACACACACACACACATCAATACATGGAGAAACACACACACACACAGAGAGAGAGAGAGAGAAACACACACACACACACACACACACACACACACACACACACACACACACACACACATCAATACATGGAGAAACACACACACACACAGAGAGACAGAGACACACACACACACACACACACACACACACACACACACACACACACACACACACACACACACACACACACACACACACACACTGCACAGAACTCCAGTGTCCCACTCTGCAGCTGTGGTTCCTGTTTAACATAGGGCTAGGGGCAGCTGGACGATTTCACACTGCCAAATAGAAGATGGACAGAAATAATTCCCTTCACTATCTCCCCCCCTCTCTCCTCCTTTCCTTCTTTCCTCTCCATCCTCATCCTCTCTTTTCTATTCTCCTCTCATTCCTCTCTCCTCCTCTCCTCTCATTCCTCCTCTCCTATCTATTCTCCTCTCATTCCTCTCTCCTCCTCTCCTCTCATTCCTCCTCTCCTATCTATTCTCCTCTCATTCCTCTCTCCTCTCTTCTCCTCTCCTCTCTATTCTCCTCCTCCTCCTCTCCTATCTATTCTCCTCTCATTCCTCTCTCCTCCTTCTCCTCCTCTCCTCTCTATTCTCCTCCTCTCTCCTCCTCCTCTCTATTCTCCTGCTCTCTATTCTCCTCCTCTCTCTCCTCCTCTCTATTCTCCTCCTCTCCTCTCTATTCTCCTCCTCTCTCCTCCTCCTCTCTATTCTCCTCTTCCTCTCTATTCTCCTCCTCTCCTATCTATTCTCCTCTCATTCCTCTCTCCTCCTCCTCTCTTCTCTTCTCCTCCTCTCCTCTCTATTCTCCTCCTCCTCCTCTTCCTCCTCAGAGAGGAGCAGTTCCATTATAATTCAATAGTCCTGCATCCTGCTGTTCCCTAAAGCAGTTTACAGCACAATACTGTCCCTCCCTCAGGTGTAGAGCTCAATAGACCCATGTTATAGCGTGTGTGGTTTCAATAGACCCATGTTATAGTGTGTGGTTTCAATAGACCCATGTTATAGTGTGTGGTTTCAATAGACCCATGTTATAGTGTGTGGTTTCAATAGACCCATGTTATGGCGTGTGTGGTTTCAATAGACCCATGTTATGGAGTGTGTGGTTTGTGTGTGTGTTTCTGTCACTAGCCCTGATAGATTCTGCTGTGCTCACCAATCCAGAGACTCCTTATTTATTCATTTATCTTTATTTAACTAGGCAAGTCAGTTAAAGAACAAATTCATATCTGCTCAGAAACGAACTGAAACACACACCAAACCTCTTCAGGGCCTACAGGTACAGTGATCGGTAAGCTGCTCTGACAGCTGATGCTTAAAGTTAGAGAGGGAGATATGAGACTCCAGCTTCAGTGATTTTTGCAATTCGTTCCAGTCATTGGCAGCAGACAACTGGAAGGAAAGGCGGCCAAAGGCGGAGTTGGCTTTGGGGATGACCAGTGAAATATACCTGCTGGAGCGCGTGCTACGGGTGGGTGCTGCTATGGTGACCAGTGAGCTGAGATAAGGCGGGACTTTACCTAGCATAGACTTATAGATGACCTGGAGCCAGTGGGTTTGGCGATGAATATGTAGCGAGGACCAGCCAACGAGAGCGTACAGGTCACAGAGGTGGGTAGTATATGGGGCTCTGGTGACTAAAAGGATGGCACTGTGATAGACTACATCCAGTTTTCTGAGTAGAGTGTTGGAGGCTATTTTGTAAATGACATCGCCAAGGATCAGTCAGTCAATGATTGGTAGGATAGTCAGTTTTATGAGGGTATGTTTGGCACCCTCCCGCCCGACTAGCCTCCCCCAGCCCGACCGCTAGCCACCTCCTAGCCTCCCCCAGCCCCACCGCTAGCCACCTCAATAGGTGGGGCTGGGGGGCTAGGCTAGGAGGGGCTGGGGGAGGCTAGGAGGTGGCTAGCGGTGAGGCTAGGAGGTGGCTAGCAATGGGGCTGGGGGAGGCTAGGAGGTGGCTAGCGGTGGGGCTGGGGGAGGCTAGGAGGTGGCTAGCGGTGGGGCTGGGGGAGGCTAGTAGGTGGCTAGCGGTGGGGCTGGGGGAGGCTAGGAGGTGGGGCTGGGGGAGGCTAGGAGGTGGCTAGAGGTGGGGCTGGGGGAGGCTAGGAGGTGGCTAGAGGTGGGGCTGGGGGAGGCTAGTAGGTGGCTAGCGGTGGGGCTGGGGAGGCTAGGAGGTGGGGCTGGGGGAGGCTGGAGGCTTGGGGCTGGCTAGAGGTGGGGCTGGGGGAGGCTAGGAGGTGGCTAGCGGTGGGGCTGGGGAGGCTAGTAGGTGGCTAGGAGGTGGGGCTGGGGGAGGCTAGTAGGTGGGGCTGGGTGGGGCTGGGAGGTGGCTAGGAGGTGGGGCTGGGGGAGGCTAGGAGGTGGCTAGCGGTGGGGCTGGGGAGGCTAGGAGGTGGCTAGTGGGGCTGGGGGGGCTAGGGGTGGCTAGCGGTGGGGCTGGGGGAGGCTAGGAGGTGGCTAGCAGTGGGGCTGGGGGAGGCTAGGAGGTGGCTAGCGGTGGGGCTGGGGGAGGCTAGGAGGTGGCTAGCGGTGGGGCTGGGGGAGGCTAGGAGGTGGCTAGCGGTGGGGCTGGGGAGGCTAGGAGGTGGCTAGCGGTGGGGCCAGGGGAGGCTAGGAGGTGGCTAGCGGTGGGGCTGGGGAGGCTAGGAGGTGGCTAGAGGTGGGGCTGGGGGAGGCTAGGAGGTGGCTAGCGGTGGGGCTGGGGAGGCTAGGAGGTGGCTAGAGGTGGGGCTGGGGGAGGCTAGGAGGTGGCTAGCGGTGGGGCTGGGGGAGGCTAGGAGGTGGGGGGGGCTAGGAGGTGGCTAGCGGTGGGGCTGGGGGAGGCTAGGAGGTGGCTAGCGGTGGGGCTGGGGGAGGCTAGGAGGTGGCTAGCGGTGGGGCTGGGGGAGGCTAGGAGGTGGCTAGCGGTGGGGCTGGGGGAGGCTAGGAGGTGGCTAGCGGTGGGGCTGGGGGAGGCTAGGAGGTGGCTAGCGGTGGGGCTGGGGCAGGCTAGGAGGTGGCTAGCGGTGGGGCTGGGGAGGCTAGGAGGTGGCTAGCGGTGGGGCTGGGGGAGGCTAGGAGGTGGCTAGCGGTGGGGCTGGGGGAGGCTAGGAGGTGGCTAGCGGTGGGGCTGGGGGAGGCTAGGAGGTGGCTAGCTGGTGGGGTGGCTGGGGGGGCTGGGGGAGGCTAGGCTAGGAGGTGGCTAGCGGTGGGGCTGGGGAGGCTAGGAGGTGGCTAGCGGTGGGGCTGGGGGAGGCTAGGAGGTGGCTAGCGGTGGGGCTGGGGGAGGCTAGGAGGTGGCTAGCGGTGGGGCTGGGGGAGGCTAGGAGGTGGCTAGCGGTGGAGTTTGAAGAAGTGCAGCGTATACAGGAAGTTTTTTCTCACAGGACAGAGAACATTGGATTCAGATTTCCTTCATCAATCAGAACACGGCCTCCCAGGTGGCGCAGTGGTTAAGGGCCTCCCGGGTGGCGCAGTGGTTAAGGGCCTCCCGGGTGGCGCAGTGGTTAAGGGCGCTGTACTGCAGCGCCAGCTGTGCCACCAGAGACTCTGGGTTCACGCCCAGGCTCTGTCGTAACTGGCCGCGACCGGGAGGTCCATGGGGTGATGCACAATTGGCCTAACGTCGTCCGGGTTAGGGAGGGCTTGGCCGGTAGGGATATCCTTGTCTCATCGCACACCAGCGACTCCTGTGGCGGGCCGGGCGCAGTACGCGCTTACGAGGTCGCTAGGGGCACGGTGTTTCCTCCGACACATTGGTGCAGCTGGCTTCCGGGTTGGATGCGCGCTGTGTTAAGAAGCAGTGCGGCTTGGTTGGGTTGTGTATCGGAGGACACATGACTTTCAACCTTCGTCTCTCCCCACTAGCCCGTACGGGAGTTGTAGCGATGAGACAAGATAGTAGCTACTAAAACAATTGGATACCATGAAATTGTGGAGAAAAAGGGGTAAAATTAAAAATATCTTTCTTAAAATCAATCAGCTTCTTCCTACACCTCCTTCTCCTCCTCCTTCACTACTATCTCCTCTACCTCCTTCACTTCTATCTCCTCCATTATCTGCTCCACCTTCTCCATTATCTGCATCCTATCCACTTATCTCTCCACTACTCCTTATCTGCTCTTTAGTCTGATGAAAGGATCCTCTCTCTCTCTCCACCTTGAGAGCAGTATGATAATAACAAGGCGGTTAAACAATCATCTGTGTGCTACGCCAGACTAGGAGAATCAACGGAAATACTGGAAATCCTCAAGAGTTTATTTGGGTTATAGTTTAAGGTTTAGTTTATATAGTGTCAAGCGTGGCATATTTTTGGCCACCGACTGACATGATCCAGATCAGAGTTTTATTTGAGAGGTTTTTACGTTCCCTCACGTTAACGGTGTACTCTTCACTGCCTACATAGTGCACTGCTTCTGATCGATCGCCCCTGCCCCTATTCCCTATAAAGAGCGGAGCCTGGAGGGGTCAAAAGTAGTGCACTTTATAGAAAATAGGAGCCATTTGTGACTCTGGTTCAGCTCCAGTGTCAGAGAGGGGAAGGAGTTTTCCTGAGGTAAACTCTGTACTGTCTGTGTCAGAGAGGGGAAAAGCGTGCAATACTGGAAATCCTCAGGGGTTTTTTGAGGTAAACTCTGTACTGTCTGTGTCAGAGAGGGGAAGGAGTTTTCCTGAGGTAAACTCTGTACTGTCTGTGTCAGAGAGGGAAGGAGTTTTCCTGAGGTAAACTCTGTACTGTCTGTGTCAGAGAGGGGAAGGAGTTTTCCTGAGGTAAACTCTGTACTGTCTGTGTCAGAGAGGGAAAGGGGTTTTCCTGAGGTAAACTCTGTACTGTCTGTGTCAGAGAGGGAAGGGGTTTTCTGAGGTAAACTCTGTACTGTCTGTGTCAGAGAGGGAAGGGGTTTTCCTGAGGTAAACTCTGTACTGTCTGTGTCAGAGAGGGGAAGGAGTTTTCCTGAGGTAAACTCTGTACTGTCTGTGTCAGAGAGGGGAAGGGGTTTTCCTGAGGTAAACTCTGTACTGCTGTCTGTGTCAGAGAGGGGAAGGGGTTTTCCTGAGGTAAACTCTGTACTGTGTCTGTACTGTCTGTGTCAGAGAGGGAAAGGGGTTTTCCTGAGGTAAACTCTGTACTGCTGTCTGTGTCAGAGAGGGGAAGGGGTTTTCCTGAGGTAAACTCTGTACTGTTGTCTGTGTCAGAGAGGGGAAGGGGTTTTCCTGAGGTAAACTCTGTACTGTGTGTCTCCGTACTGTCTGTGTCTCTGTCTACCTCTAGTAGCTTTATGACTCTGGGCCGACATCACAGAGACACAGTTCAGGCCCTGGCAGATCTCTCTCTTCATTCTCTTTATCTAACCATCTTTATTCCGTTAATTCTCAGTGTAAAAATATCTTCTTTAAAAAACCTCTGTGGGCAGTGAAAACGGGGGACAGCAGAGTTTCCTCATGACACAAACCAAACCAAGCCAAACCAAAAGTCAAATGTTAAGATGTACTGTACATGCTGTGTGTACCCATAAACCCCCTCAATGCCTGTTGTTTTTCAGAGTCATTCTGTCAACCTGAGGAATTTTATTTTATAACCTTGTTTTAACTTGGCAAGTCAATTAAGAACACATTCTTATTTTTTGATGACAGCCTAGGAACCGTGGGATAACTGCCTTGTTATCTGGCTGTCCTGTCTCAGCCTCCAGTATTTATGCTGCAGTAGTTTATGTGTCGGGGGGCTGGGGTCAGTTTGTTATATCTGGAGTACTTCTCCTGTCCTATTCGGTGTCCTGTGTGAATCTAAGTGTGCGTTCTCTAATTCTCTCCTTCTCTCTTTCTTTCTCTCTCTCGGAGGACCTGAGCCCTAGGACCATGCCCCAGGACTACCTGACATGATGACTCCTTGCTGTCCCCAGTCCACCTGGCCATGCTGCTGCTCCAGTTTCAACTTCCACCTGACTGTGCTGCTGCTCCAGTTTCAACTGTTCTGCCTTATTATTATTCGACCATGCTGGTCATTTATGAACATTTGAACATCTTGGCCATGTTCTGTTATAATCTCCACCCGGCACAGCCAGAAGAGGACTGGCCACCCCACATAGCCTGGTTCCTCTCTAGGTTTCTTCCTAGGTTTTGGCCTTTCTAGGGAGTTTTTCCTAGCCACCGTGCTTCTACACCTGCATTGCTTGCTGTTTGGGGTTTTAGGCTGGGTTTCTGTACAGCACTTTGAGATATCAGCTGATGTACGAAGGGCTATATAAATAAATTTGATTTGATTTGATTTGTTCAGGGGCAGAATGAGAACATTTCAGCTCTGGGATTTGATCTTAAGACCTTACGGTTACAAGTCCAATGCTCTAACCACTTGGCTACCTGCCACCCCAAAAGAGTAGGCTATTCTAAAACAGACACAACCACACAACTGTCCTCCTCACAAACCACACGTCATTATGGCAACCCCATCTGCGGTAACTTAGAAGTTAAAGGACACAAACAAAACCATTTCAATCTGGTGGTTTTGAGAGAAGAGATATGAAGAGGAGATATATGACTGAATGAAAGAATGAATGAACGAAAGGACAAATCAATTTAGAAAACAGATTAAGAGTTTAGAAAATCTCTGCAGGTCACCTGAGACTCATTGTCTGACAGTCCCCTTGATACCCCAGCACCAGGTCTGCCAGTCCCCTTAATACCCCAGCACCAGTTCTAACAGTCCCCTTGATACCCCACCACCAGCCCAGCCAGTCCCCTTGATACCCCACCACCAGCCCAGCGAGTCCCCTTGATACCCCACCACCAGCCCTGCCAGTCCCCTTGATACCCCCACCACCAGCCCTGCCAATCCCCTTGATACCCCACCACCAGGTCTAACAGTCCCCTTGATACCCCACCACCAGGTCTAACAGTCCCCTTGATACCCCACCACCAGGTCAGCCAGTCCCCTTGATACCCCACCACCAGCCCTGCCAGTCCCCTTGATACCCCACCACCAGGTCTAACAGTCCCCTTGATACCCCACCACCAGGTCAGCCAGTCCCCTTGATACCCCACCACCAGACCAGCCAGTCCCCTTGATACCCCACCACCAGCCCAGCCAGTCCCCTTGATACCCCACCACCAGCCCTGCCAGTCCCCTTGATACCCCAGCACCAGCCCTGCCAGTACCCTTGATACCCCACCACCAGGTCTGCCAGTCCGCTTGATACCCCACCACCAGGTCTGCCAGTCCCCTTGATACCCCATCACCAGCCCAGCCAGTCCCCTTGATACCCCACCACCAGGTCAGCCAGTCCTCTTGATACCCCACCACCAGGTCTGCCAGTCCCCTTGATACCCCACCACCAGATCAGCCAGTCCCCTTGATACCCCACCACCAGGTCAGCCAGTCCCCTTGATACCCCACCACCAGGTCAGCCAGTCCCCTTGATACCCTACCACCAGGTCTGACAGTCCCCTGATACCCCACCACCAGCCCTGCCAGTCCCCTTGATACCCCACCACCAGCCCAGCCAGTCCCCTTGATATCCCACCACCAGGTCAGCCAGTCCCCTTGATACCCCACCACCAGGTCTGCCAGTCCCCATGATACTCCAGCACCAGGTCTAACAGTCCCCTTGATACCCCACCACCAGCCCTGCCAGTCCCCTTGATACCCCACCACCAGCCCTGCCAGTCCCCTTGATACCCCACCACCAGCCCTGCCAGTCCCCATGATACCCCACCACCAGCCCTGCCAGTCCCCATGATACCCCACCACCAGCCCTGCCAGTCCCCTTGATACCCCACCACCAGCCCAGCCAGTCCCCTTGATACCCCACACCAGCCCTGCCAGTCCCCTTGATACCCCACCACCAGCCCTGCCAGTCCCCTTGATACCCCACCACCAGGTCAGCCAGTCCCCTTGATACCCCACCACCAGCCCTGCCAGTCCCCTTGATACCCCACCACCAGCCCTGCCAGTCCCCTTGATACCCCACCACCAGACCAGCCAGTCCCCTTGATACCCCACCACCAGACCAGCCAGTCCCCTTGATACCCCACCACCAGACCAGCCAGTCCCCTTGATACCCCACCACCAGGTCTGCCAGTCCCCTTGATACCCCACCACCAGCCCAGCCAGTCCCCTTGATACCCCACCACCAGCCCAGCCAGTCCCCTTGATACCCCAGCACCAGCCCTGCCAGTACCCTTGATACCCCACCACCAGGTCTGCCAGTCCCCTTGATACCCCACCACCAGGTCTGCCAGTCCCCTTGATACCCCACCACCAGGTCAGCCAGTCCCCTTGATACCCCACCACCAGCCCTGCCAGTCCCCTTGATACCCCACCACCAGCCCTGCCAGTCCCCTTGATACCCCACCACCAGCCCTGCCAGTCCCCTTGATACCCCACCACCAGCCCTGCCAGTCCCCTTGATACCCCACCACCAGCCCAGCCAGTCCCCTTGATACCCCACCACCAGGTCAGCCAGTCCCCATGATACCCCACCACCAGCCCAGCCAGTCCCCTTGATACCCCACCACCAGCCCTGCCAGTCCCCTTGATACCCCACCACCAGGTCTGCCAGTCCCCTTGATACCCCACCACCAGGTCTGCCAGTCCCCTTGATACCCCACCACCAGGTCTGCCAGTCCCCTTGATACTCCACCACCAGGTCTGCCAGTCCCCTTGATACCCCACCACCAGCCCAGCCAGTCCCCTTGATAACCCACCACCAGGTCTGCCAGTCCCCTTGATACCCCAACACCAGCCCTGCCAGTCCCCTTGATACCCCACCACCAGGTCTGAGATTTATACCAATCAAATGGAGAGAAGAGAGGGAAGGGAGGAGTAGACAGAGGAGAGCTGACTGTTTCAGTTCTGCTCTCTGATGAGATGGCTCCTCAGCTGACTGTTTCAGCTCTGCTCTCTGATGAGATGGCTCCTCAGCTGACTGTGTCAGTTCTGCTCTCTGATGAGATGGCACCTCAGCTGACTGTTTCAGCTCTGCTCTCTGATGAGATGGCTCCTCAGCTGACTGTTTCAGTTCTGCTCTCTGATGAGATGGCTCCTCAGCTGACTGTTTCAGCTCTGCTCTCTGATGAGATGGCTCCTCAGCTGACTGTTTCAGCTCTGCTCTCTGATGAGATGGCTCCTCAGCTGACTGTTTCAGTTCTGCTCTCTGATGAGATGGCTCCTCAGCTAACTGTTTCAGCTCTGCTCTCTGATGAGATGGCTGATGAGAGTGATGCGTTGGATGGTGTCTCTCAGAAGACCTGCCCCAACCTGTCCTATCTAGTCTGAACCTGTCCCCTGGTCTAACCTGTCCTATCTAGTCTGAACCTGTCTCTCTGGTCTAACCTGTCCTATCTAGTCTGAACCTGGTCCCCTGGTCTCATCTTTAGCCCCCCCTGGTCTATGTTCAAGACCTGCCCTAACCTGTCCTATCTAGTCTGAACCTCCCCTGGTCTAATCTGTCCTATCTAGTCTGAACCTGTCCCCTAGTCTAATCTGTCCTATCTAGTCTGAACCTGTCCCTGGTCTAATCTGTCCTATCTAGTCCGAACCTGTCCCCTGCCCTAACCTGTCCTATCACTAGACTGTTCACACTTGACAGGTGTGGATTTCTTCCCAGTCATATAAAGTCCGACCAGGATTCAATCCAATGAGTGCTATAAATAAGTGCGCGTAAATAACCTTTATAAATCTGTTACAGTGTGCTGCTCTATAACAGACCTTGAATTGAATCCTTGCCTTAATCTGCTTGGTGTTTATCGTCTGAATCCAAACTTTAGATCCACGCAGACCTTGAGTTGACATAGAAATCTCCAACTCGAAAGTACTACTGCTAAATTAGAATATGAAATTAGGACTTGAGTCCAAGGTAAAGTGATGAAGTAAACCACTAACTGTGCACTTTAAACTAATTTACTTACTAATCTGATGTAAAACTACTCAAATTAATGTACACTACATTTCTTAATAATATAAATACTGTACACTACTTTACTAATGTACACTACTTTACTTAATAAATACTTTACACTACTTTACTTAATAATATAATGTACACTACTTTACTTAATAAATACTTTACACTACTTTACTTAATAAATACTTTACACTACTTTACTCAATAATATAATGTGCACTACTTTACTAATGTACACTACTTTACTTAATAAATACTTTACACTACTTTACTTAATAAATACTTTACACTACTTTACTTAATAATATAATGTGCACTACTTTACTTAATAAATACTTTACACTACTTTACTTAATAATATAATGTGCACTACTTTACTTAATAAATACTTTACATTACTTTACTTAATAATATAATGTACTGTTACGGATACAGTTATCCTGTGTGTGTGTTTCTTTTCTCTCCTTCTCCCCTCACAGGTGAAAATCATCACTCCCTAATCAGTCAACAATCAGAAGACACACCTCCTCCTATTTCCTACCCTATCACAGTTCCTTCCCTTGGTTTAAAAACCCCATCAGTTGTTTGCTGTAGAGCTCAATCTCTCTGTAAATGCCATGTCTGTAGGACTCTGTGTTTCACTCTCGCTTTGTGTCTTAACCTCTCTTTTGTTTGAGCACCTCCATAGCACTTTGTCATCACCTGTGAGTATTGTTTTTGGTTATGGTGTTTGTTTGTTGCTGGTGGGAAGAGGGGGAAACCAAGACAAGTCGCCCATGGGCATACACTACCCGTAGGTGAACTTTGTTAAATACACTAGTTAGAACTGGGCGGACCACCCACTGTATTTTTGGTTAGTTAGTTAGCTGTTGTTAAAGTAGGCTAGTCTAGCTTAGGGGTGTTTTTGTATATTTATTGTTTCTTTCCTTGGGTCCAGCTCAGCCCCTTTTCCTGCTCCCCCATTACCGTGTGTTTATAAATAAACCTGGAGTTTGATGGTAGATTTCTGTTGTCGTGGTTATTTCGTTCACACTTTTACTTTGTAACAATAATAATTAGCATGAGTTATGTTACGGGTCTCATTACCATCCCCCCTAGACTGTCGGGCCAAAAGGGATTCGTAACAGTACACTACTTTAGTTAATAATATAATGTTCACTACTTTACTAATGTACACTACTTTACTTAATAATATAAATACTTTACACTACTTTACTTAATAATATAATGTACACCACTTTACTTAATAATATACATACGTTACACTACTTTACGAATGTACACTACTTTACTTAATCATGTAAATACTTTACACCACTTTACTTAATAATATAAATACTTTACACTACTTTACTTAAGGTCGATACTTGACTCAATGTTACATAATTATATACCTACTTTACACAACTTTACTTAATAATAGATCAACTTTACATAATAATATATATACTTTACATACTAATATATGTAATAGACGCTACTTTACTTAATCATATATCTACTTTACACAACTTTTACTTAATAATGTATGTTTACCCCGTAGTTGAAACAGAAACATCAACATGTCACAAACAACTTAAGATCCAAAGTGTGAAACATGCCATGACTGTGTCCCAAATGACACCCTATTCCCAGTGCACCCTATGGGCCCTGGTCAGAAGAAGTAATGGCACCCTATGGGCCCTGGTCAGAAGAGGTAATGGCACCCTATGGGCCCTGGTCAGAAGAAGTAATGGCACCCTATGGGCCCTGGTCAGAAGAAGTAATGGCACCCTTTTCCCAGTGCACCCCAAGGGGTGAAGAAGTACACCATCTCCCTCTTCCCTCCCTCCCTCGTCCTCTCTTCTATAACATTAGACTACTATTCTAGCCCCCCGCCCTGAAGGACAGTCATTCCAGAACCTGACAGTTGTTAACCAGAGTCTGAAGGACAGTCATTCCAGAACCAGACAGTTGTTAACCAGAGTCTGAAGGACAGTCATTCCAGAACCAGACAGTTGTTAACCAGAGTCTGAAGGACAGTCATTCCAGAACCAGACAGTTGTTAACCAGAGTCTGAAGGACAGTCATTCCAGAACCAGACAGTTGTTAACCAGAGTCTGAAGGACAGTCATTCCAGAACCTGACAGTTGTTAACCAGAGTCTGAAGGACAGTCATTCCAGAACCAGACAGTTGTTAACCAGAGTCTGAAGGACAGTCATTCCAGAACCAGACAGTTGTTAACCAGAGTCTGAAGGACAGTCATTCCAGAACCAGACAGTTGTTAACCAGAGTCTGAAGGACAGTCATTCCAGAACCAGACAGTTGTTAACCAGAGTCTGAAGGACAGTCATTCCAGAACCAGACAGTTGTTAACCAGAGTCTGAAGGACAGTCATTCCAGAACCAGACAGTTGTTAACCAGAGTCTGAAGGACAGTCATTCCAGAACCAGACAGTTGTTAACCAGAGTCTGAAGGACAGTCATTCCAGAACCAGACAGTTGTTAACCAGAGTCTGAAGGACAGTCATTCCAGAACCAGACAGTTGTTAACCAGAGTCTGAAGGACAGTCATTCCAGAACCAGACAGTTGTTAACCAGAGTCTGAAGGACAGTCATTCCAGAACCAGACAGTTGTTAACCAGAGTCTGAAGGACAGTCATTCCAGAACCAGACAGTTGTTAACCAGAGTCTGAAGAACAGTCATTCCAGAACCAGACAGTTAACCAGAGTCTGAAGGAAGGCTCAAAGTTCTGGCCATAGTTCAATGAATCAACTCGTTAGACTAGCAGAATGGGGTGATGAGCAGACATATCTACCCACTCTGATTTGTATTGATCTAGCATGGAGACAGAGGCTCAAAGCTGCCCAACAATGTAGTCAATCAGAGAGAGAGAGACAGACAGGGGGAGAGACAGACAGGGGGAGAGACAGACAGGCGGAGAGACAGACAGACATGGGGAGAGACACAAAAGACAGACAGACAAGGGGAGAGACAGACAGACAGGGGAGAGACACAAAAGACAGACAGACAAGGGGAGAGACAGACAGACGGGGACAGACAGACAGACGGACAGGGGGACAGACACAGACAGACAGACAGACAGACAGGGGGACAGACACAGACAGACATACAGGGGAGAGACAGACAGACAGGGGAGAGACAGACAGACAGGGGAGAGACACAAAAGACAGACAGACAAGGGGAGAGACAGACAGACAAGGGGAGAGACAGACAGACAAGGGGAGAGACAGACAGACAAGGGGAGAGACAGACAGACAGGGGGAGAGACAGACAGACAGGGGGAGAGACAGGGGAGAGACAGACAGGGGACAGACAGACGGACAGACGGACAGGGGGACAGACAGACAGATGGAGAGGGGGAGAGGGAGAGAGGGGGAGAGAGAGACAGCAACATGATAGTGATCTATACGATATATGACTGGATCAATGAGAATGATCTTCTCTATAAAGCAGGAAGGCATATTTCTCAGGTCCTGTAGGAATGGGGTGGGAAACTGAAATCAATGGGCGAATCGATCAATTTTTATTATTTTCATTTGATGAGGAGGAATGGTACTGGTATAGCTATAGCGATAGTGGTAGGTGGTGATTGGATATGGTGATGTTATATGGATTGTATATAAGTTATAGTTGTAGGTGTTGATTGGATATCGTGATGGTATATGGATTCTATATAAGCTATAAGATGGTGCTGGAGAACAAGGCTGACGTTTTACGTTTTACGTATTCCTAAACAATTGTTTGTTTCTTTGCTCTGTTTGTAATTTATTTGTTAATTTTATTTATTTATTTATTTAGTACATAATGCTGCTGCTACCGTCTCTTATGACCGAAAATAACTTCTGGGCATCAGAACTGCTGTTACTCACCACGAACTGGCAGAATTCCTTTTTTTTTTCCTTTAATGAGTCCGACGAGCCCGACGTGAACGATATATACTGCTACCCCGGGAGCAGGCCCAGATCCCCGTGATTTACGTGAAGAGGAGGCAGAGAAAAAGGGGCCAGAGGGCGAGCTGCCTTCTGAGAATTCGTAGGCGATCGAATAAACCCCCACTTTCTTTCATTCAGCTAGAAAACGTGAAAT
The DNA here is from genome assembly GCF_018296145.1 of Oncorhynchus tshawytscha. Lineage (NCBI taxonomy): Eukaryota > Metazoa > Chordata > Actinopteri > Salmoniformes > Salmonidae > Oncorhynchus > Oncorhynchus tshawytscha. Next base: position 11,335 of record NW_024609052.1, on the reverse strand, counting down.
CTTTGGAAAATAAAATCGATGAAAACTCCACACTGCCCTTTCCCACCTGGACAAGAGGAACACCTATGTGAGAATGCTGTTCATTGATAACAGCTCAGCGTTCAACACCATAGTGCCCTCAAAGCTCATCAATAAGCTAAGGACCCTGGGACTAAACACCTCCCTCTGCAACTGGATCCTGGACTTCCTGACGGGACGCCCCCAGGTGGTAAGGGTAGGTAACAACACATCCGCCACGCTGATCATCAACACGCGGGCCCCTCGGGTGTGTGTTCAGTCCCCTCCTGTACTCCCTGTTCACAAGACCCCAGCCACCCCAGTCATAGACTGTTCTCTCTGCTACTGCACGGCAAGCGGTACCGGAGCGCCAAGTCTAGGACAAAGCGGCTTCTAAACAGCTTCTACCCCCAAGCCATAAGACTCCTCAACATCTAATCAAATTGCCACCCAGACTATTTGCATTCCCCCCTTCCTCTTTTATACCGCTGCTACTCTCTGTTGTTATACAAAGTCACTTTAATAACTCTCCCTCAACTAACCGGTGCCCCCGCACATTGACTCTGTACCGTAATACCCTGTATATAGCCTCCACATTGACTCTGTACCGTAATACCCTGTATATAGCCTCCACATTGACTCTGTACCGGTACCCCCTGTATATAGCCTCCACATTGTCTCTGTACCGTAATACCCTGTATATAGCCTCCACATTGACTCTGTACAGGTACCCCTGTATATAACCTCCACATTGACTCTGTACCGTAATACCCTGTATATAGCCTCCAGATTGACTCTGTATCGGTACCCCTGGCCTCCACCCTGTATCCCCCCCACATGTATATAGCCTCCACATTGACTCTGTACTGGTACCCCCTGTATATAGCCTCCACATCTCCACATTGATTCTGTACCGTAATACCCTGTATATAGCCTCCAGATTGACTCTGTATCGGTACCACCTGTATATAGCCTCCACATTGACTCTGTATCGGTACCACCTGTATATAGCCTCCACATTGACTCTGTATCGGTACCCCCTGTACCTCCACATTGACTCTGTACTGGTAGCCCCTATAGCCTCCACATTGACTCTGTACCGTAGACCCTGTTTATAGCCTCCACATTGACTCTGTATACCACCTGTATATAGCCTCCACATTGACTCTGTACCGGTACCCCCTGTATATAGCCTCCACATTGACTCTGTACCGTAACACCCTGTATATAGCCTCCACATTGACTCTGTACAGGTACCCCCTGTATATAGCCCCACATTGACTCTGTACCGTAACACCCTGTATATAGCCTCCACATTGACTCTGTACCGTAACACCCTGTATATAACCTCCACGTGGACTCTGTACCGTAATACCCTGTATATAACCTCCACATTGACTCTGTACAGGTACCCCCTGTATATAGCCTCCACATTGACTATTTTTTTAGCTGCATTGTTGGTTAGGGGCTCGTAAGTAATCATTTCACTGTGAGGTCTACTACGCCTGTTGTATTCAGCATTTCACTGTAAGGTCTACTACACCTGTTGTATTCAGCATTTCACTGTAAGGTCTACTACACCTGTTGTATTCAGCATTTCACTGTAAGGTCTACTACACCTGTTGTATTCAGCATTTCACTGTAAGGTCTACTACACCTGTTGTATTCAGCATTTCACTGTAAGGTCTACTACACCTGTTGTATTCAGCATTTCACTGTAAGGTCTACTACTACACCTGTTGTATTCAGCATTTCACTGTAAGGTCTACTACACCTGTTGTATTCAGCATTTCACTGTAAGGTCTACTACACCTGTTGTATTCAGCATTTCACTGTAAGGTCTACTACACCTGTTGTATTCAGCATTTCACTGTAAGGTCTACTACACCTGTTGTATTCAGCATTTCACTGTAGGTCTACTACACCTGTTGTATTCAGCATTTCACTGTGAGGTCTACTACACCTGTTGTATTCAGCATTTCACTGTAAGGTCTACTACACCTGTTGTATTCAGCATTTCACTGTAAGGTCTACTACACCTGTTGTATTTGGCGCATGTGACTAATAATATTTGATTTGACTTGATTTAGTTGTTTAGGTGGTGATGGAATTTCGACTGTATATCAGCTATAGTTGTAGGTGTTGATGGTATATAGACTGTATATAAGCTATAGTTGTAGGTGGTGATTGTATATCAGCTATAGTTGTAGGTGTTGATGGTATATAGACTGTATATCAGCTATAGTTGTAGGTGTTGATGGTATATAGACTGTATATCAGCTATAGTTGTAGGTGTTGATGGTACAGTGCCTTGCGAAAGTATTCGGCCCCCTTCAACTTTGCGACCTTTTGCCACATTTCAGGCTTCAAACATAAAGATATAAAACTGTATTTTTTTGTGAAGAATCAACAACAAGTGGGACACAATCATGAAGTGGAACGACATTTATTGGATATTTCAAACTTTTTTAACAAATCAAAAACTGAAAAATTGGGCGTGCAAAATTATTCAGCCCCTTTACTTTCAGTGCAGCAAACTCTCTCCAGAAGTTCAGTGAGGATCTCTGAATGATCCAATGTTGACCTAAATGACTAATGATGATAAATACAATCCACCTGCGTGTAATCAAGTCTCCGTATAAATGCACCTGCACTGTGATAGTCTCAGAGGTCCGTTAAAAGCGCAGAGAGCATCATGAAGAACAAGGAACACACCAGGCAGGTCCGAGATACTGTTGTGAAGAAGTTTAAAGCCGGATTTGGATACAAAAAGATTTCCCAAGCTTTAAACATCCCAAGGAGCACTGTGCAAGCGATAATATTGAAATGGAAGGAGTATCAGACCACTGCAAATCTACCAAGACCTGGCCGTCCCTCTAAACCTTCAGCTCATACAAGGAGAAGACTGATCAGAGATGCAGCCAAGAGGCCCATGATCACTCTGGATGAACTGCAGAGATCTACAGCTGAGGTGGGAGACTCTGTCCATAGGACAACAATCAGTCGTATATTGCACAAATCTGGCCTTTATGGAAGAGTGGCAAGAAGAAAGCCATTTCTTAAAGATATCCATAAAAAGTGTCGTTTAAAGTTTGCCACAAGCCACCTGGGAGACACACCAAACATGTGGAAGAAGGTGCTCTGGTCAGATGAAACCAAAATTGAACTTTTTGGCAACAATGCAAAACGTTATGTTTGGCGTAAAAGCAACACAGCTCATCACCCTGAACACACCATCCCCACTGTCAAACATGGTGGTGGCAGCATCATGGTTTGGGCCTGCTTTTCTTCAGCAAGGACAGGGAAGATGGTTAAAATTGATGGGAAGATGGATGGAGCCCATTCTGGAAGAAAACTTGATGGAGTCTGCAAAAGACCTGAGACTGGGACGGAGATTTGTCTTCCAACAAGACAATGATCCAAAACATAAAGCAAAATCTACAATGGAATGGTTCAAAAATAAACATATCCAGGTGTTAGAATGGCCAAGTCAAAGTCCAGACCTGAATCCAATCGAGAATCTGTGGAAAGAACTGAAAACTGCTGTTCACAAATGCTCTCCATCCAACCTCACTGAGCTCGAGCTGTTTTGCAAGGAGGAATGGGAAAAAATTTCAGTCTCTCGATGTGCAAAACTGATAGAGACATACCCCAAGCAACTTACAGCTGTAATCGCAGCAAAAGGTGGCGCTACAAAGTATTAACTTAAGGGGGCTGAATAATTTTGCACGCCCAATTTTTCAGTTTTTGATTTGTTAAAAAAGTTTGAAATATCCAATAAATGTCGCTCCACTTCATGATTGTGTCCCACTTGTTGTTGATTCTTCACAAAAAATACAGTTTTATATCTTTATGTTTGAAGCCTGAAATGTGGCAAAAGGTCGCAAAGTTCAAGGAGGCTGAATACTTTCGTTGTAAGGCACTGTATATAAGCTATAGTTGTAGGTGTTGATGGTATATAGACTGTATATCAGCTATAGTTGTAGGTGTTGATTGTATATCAGCTATAGTTGTAGGTGTTGATGGTATATAGACTGTATATCAGCTATAGTTGTAGGTGTTGATGGTATATAGACTGTATATAAGCTATAGTTGTAGGTGTTGATGGTATATAGACTGTATATAAGCTATAGTTGTAGGTGTTGATTGTATATAGACTGTATATAAGCTATAGTTGTAGGTGTTGATGGTATATAGACTGTATATAAGCTACAGTTGTAGGTGTTGATGGTATATAGACTGTATATAAGCTGTAGTTGTAGGTGTTGATTGCAAAGCAACAGAACTGGCGCCATACCATCATGTACCTGTTAATGACTCCAGGTGGTTGGTTTCAGGAGGAGCTCGAGAGCGAGTGGCCGGCCGCTCTTCAACCTTTAACCTCACAGCACAGTACATCCACTGTGGAGGAAACAGAGAAAAACCATTTAAAATAACATCTAGTTTTTTGTAGTTGTTGTTTTGTTTACCTGGTTTAGTACGTGATAGAAAAGCCCCCTCAGTCAGACGTAGTTCATCAACCTCAGGTCCTAGGAACCCACATCATCAACCTCAGGTCCTAGGAACCCACATCATCAACCTCAGGTCCTAGGAACCCACATCATCAACCTCAGGTCCTAGGAACCCACATCATCAACCTCAGGTCCTAGGAACCCACATCATCAACCTCAGGTCCTAGGAACCCACATCATCAACCTCAGGTCCTAGGAACCCACATCATCAACCTCAGGTCCTAGGAACCCACATCATCAACCTCAGGTCCTAGGAACCCATATCATCAACCTCAGGTCCTAGGAACCCACATCATCAACCTCAGGTCCTAGGAACCCACATCATCAACCTCAGGTCCTAGGAACCCATATCATCAACCTCAGGTCCTAGGAACCCACATCATCAACCTCAGGTCCTAGCAACCCACATCATCAACCTCAGGTCCTAGGAACCCACATGATCAACCTCAGGTCCTAGGAACCCACATCATCAACCTCAGGTCCTAGGAACCCACATCATCAACCTCAGGTCCTAGGAACCCACATCATCAACCTCAGGTCCTAGGAACCCACATCATCAACCTCAGGTCCTAGGAACCCACATCATCAACCTCAGGTCCTAGGAACCCACATCAACCTCAGGTCCTAGGAACCCATATCATCAACCTCAGGTCCTAGGAACCCACATCATCAACCTCAGGTCCTAGCAAACCCACATGAATCAACCTCAGGTCCTAGGAACCCACATGATCAACCTCAGGTCCTAGGAACCCACATCATCAACCTCAGGTCCTAGGAACCCACATCATCAACCTCAGGTCCTAGGAACCCACATCATCAACCTCAGGTCCTAGGAACCCACATCATCAACCTCAGGTCCTAGGAACCCACATCATCAACCTCAGGTCCTAGGAACCCATATCATCAACCTCAGGTCCTAGGAACCCACATCATCAACCTCAGGTCCTAGGAACCCACATAATCAACCTCAGGTCCTAGGAACCCACATCATCAACCTCAGGTCCTAGGAACCCACATCATCAACCTCAGGTCCTAGGAAGCCACTTCATCAACCTCAGGTCCTAGGAACCCACATCATCAACCTCAGGTCCTAGGAACCCACATCATCAAACTCAGGTCCTAGGAACCCATATCATCAAACATATCATCAACCTCAGGTCCTAGGAACCCATATCATCAAACATATCATCAACCTCAGGTCCTAGGAACCCACATCATCAACCTCAGGTCCTAGAACCCACATCATCAACCTCAGGTCCTAGGAACCCACATCATCAACCTCAGGTCCTAGGAACCCACATTATCAACCTCAGGCCCTAGGAACCCACAGAGTATGCAAGTACTTGACCAGGAGCTGTCAAACAGGAGAGAGAGAGAGAGGAAGAGAGATAGCTGTAGTGGAGGTTGCAGGGCTGTTCAACAGAAGACTGAGAGATAGATTGAATGATAGATGATGATAGATGACTCATCTCATCTGGGGAACAGAACAGTCAGAACCTGTTGATGGCCAGACTTCTGCTGCCCACACACAACACAACCTCTTACTCACTGTCACTCAATTTTCTGTCAAACAGAGAGGACTGTAGAGGACAGGAGGGGAAAAGACAGGAGGAGGACAGGACAGGAGAGAGGACAGGAGAGGAGAGGACAAGAGCACTGGAGAAGACAGGAGAGGACAGGGAGAGGACAGGACAGGACAGGAGAAGACTGGAGAGGACAGGAGGACAAGACAGGAGAGGACATGAGAAGACAGGACAGGAGAAGACAGGACATTAGAAGACAGGACAGGAGGGGACAGGGGGACAGGAGGACAGGAACGGAGCACAGGAGAGGACAGGAACGGAGGAAAGGAGAGGACAGGAGAGGACAGGAGAAGAGAGGAAAGGAGAGGACAGGAGAAGACAGGACAGGAGAGGAAAGGACAGGAGAGGAAAGGACAGGAGAGAACAGGACAGGACAGGAGAGGAAAGGACAGGAGAGAACAGGACAGGAGAGCACTGGAGAGGAAAGGGGAGGAGAGATGATTAAGCTAATGCTTCAAAGCCAAACTAACTAATGTTCATGACAACTTCAAGTTATTCAAGTAATTCAATCTGTTTTCCATATATCAAGATGCCCAACTTTGCCATAATGGTGAGTGACTGTCAGAATGGTAAATGAACCACAGACTGTTTCTGGTTGAACCACACCAGGACCACATATAGAGCTGCTGAACACTCAGGCTGAGATGACCGGACCCCCTCTGGCTGAGATGACCGTGACCTCCCTCCACTCTCTGCCGGGTGTCTCCGGGGGGACTTGGGAAACGCAGAAGACACATTTCCAAACTCACACATATTAATACAGAGTTGAAATAGGACAAATATAACCCCCCGGCTGAGACGGCCGTGTTGCTGTAACAACACGTTAACATCCACAGCCAGTAGGACCCATCTGGTTTCAGCTGGACGCAACATAAACCCTTAACATCCACAGCCAGTCGGACCCATCTGGTTTCAGCTGGATGCAACATAAACCCTTAACATCCACAGCCAGTAGGACCCATCTGGTTTCAGCTGGATGCAACATAAACCCTTAACATCCACAGCCAGTAGGACCCATCTGGTTTCAGCTGGATGCAACATAAACCCTTAACATCCACAGCCAGTCAGACCCATCTGGTTTCAGCTGGACGCAACATAAACCCTTAACATCCACAGCCAGTCGGACCCATCTGGTTTCAGCTGGACGCAACATAAACTCCTAACATCCACAGCCAGTCAGGACCCATCTGGTTTCAGCTGGACGCAACATAAACTCCTAACATCCACAGCCAGCCAGGACCCATCTGGTTTCAGCTGGACGCAACATAAACCCTTAACATCCACAGCCAGTCGGACCCATCTGGTTTCAGCTGGACGCAACATAAACCCTTAACATCCACAGCCAGTCGGACCCATCTGGTTTCAGCTGGATGCAACATAAACCCTTAACATCCACAGCCAGTAGGACCCATCTGGTTTCAGCTGGATGCAACAACACCTTAACATCCAAAGCCAGTAGGACCCATCTGGTTTCAGCTGGATGCAACATAAACCCTTAACACCCACAGCCAGTCGGACCCATCTGGTTTCAGCTGGACGCAACATAAACCCTTAACATCCACAGCCAGTCGGACCCATCTGGTTTCAGCTGGACGCAACATAAACCCTAACATCCACAGCCAGTCGGACCCATCTGGTTTCAGCTGGACGCAACAAACTCCTAACATCCACAGCCAGCCAGGACCCATCTGGTTTCAGCTGGACGCAACATAAACCCTTAACATCCACAGCCAGTCGGACCCATCTGGTTTCAGCTGGACGCAACATAAACCCTTAACATCCACAGCCAGTCGGACCCATCTGGTTTCAGCTGGACGCAACATAAACCCTTAACATCCACAGCCAGTCGGACCCATCTGGTTTCAGCTGGATGCAACATAAAACCCATCTGGTTTCAACATCCACAGCCAGTCGGACCCATCTGGTTTCAGCTGGACGCAACATCAACCCTTAACATCCACAGCCAGTCGGACCCATCTGGTTTCAGCTGGATGCAACATAAACCCTTAACATCCACAGCCAGTAGGACCCATCTGGTTTCAGCTGGACGCAACAACACCTTAACATCCACAGCCAGTAGGACCCATCTGGTTTCAGCTGGATGCAACATAAACCCTTAACATCCACAGCCAGTCGGACCCATCTGGTTTCAGCTGGACGCAACAACAAAAACCTTAACATCCACAACCAGTCGGACCCATCTGGTTTCAGCTGGATGCAACATAAACCCTTAACATCCACAGCCAGTCGGACCCATCTGGTTTCAGCTGGACGCAACATAAACCCTTAACATCCACAGCCAGTCGGACCCATCTGGTTTCAGCTGGACAACAAAAACCTTAACATCCACAGCCAACATAAACCCCTTAACATCCACAGCCAGTCGGACCCATCTGGTTTCAGCTGGACGCAACATAAACTCCTAACATCCACAGCCAGCCAGGACCCATCTGGTTTCAGCTGGACGCAACATAAACTCTTAACATCCACAGCCAGTCGGACCCATCTGGTTTCAGCTGGACGCAACATAAACCCTTAACATCCACAGCCAGTAGGACCCATCTGGTTTCAGCTGGATGCAACATAAACAGAGGAAGGAGATTGTTTTCTGTTTTCAACCAGTAGTCTGGTTTCAGCTGGAGAACATAAACCCTCCCACAGCCAGTCGGTTTCAGCTGGACCATAAACAGAGGAAGGAGATTCCTATTCAGTGCACTACTTTTGACCAGAGCTCATAAACCCTTAACATCCACAGCCAGTCGGACCCATGGTTTCATGGGTCCTGGTCCACAGAAAGTAGTGCACTATATAGGGAATATGGTGCGATTTGGGATTACAACCCATTGTTCTCCATAACAGGGATTTGCCATGTAACCTAGTATCATAATGACCAATAGGCTCCTGGCTGTAACTCACCAAACACATGAGGACATGGTGTTATTAACTGATGTGGTGTTGTCAGAACAGCAGGACGGGTATGAAGACCAACACAGCATCAGGACCAGGCAAAGATAATGGCCAGATCAAATGAATTCCTTTTTAATATTTAGGAAATAATTAGCCAATCGAAGACAACGCAAGAAGCTTTTTTGTCAGAGGTGATTTTTATCTATGTTTTCTGTTGTTGTTGTGGAGGGTTCTATAGTCTGTACTAGGGTTCTGTTGTTGTTGTGGTGGAGGGTTCTATAGTCTGTTCTGGGGTTCTGTTGTTGTTGTGGTGGAGGGGTTCTATGGTCTGTACTGGGGTTCTGTTGTTGTTGTGGTGGAGGGGTTCTATAGTCTGTTCTGGGGTTCTGTTGTTGTTGTGGTGGAGGGGTTCTATGGTCTGTTCTGGGGTTCTGTTGTTGTTGTGGTGGAGGGGTTCTATAGTCTGTTCTGGGGTTCTGTTGTTGTTGTGGTGGAGGGGTTCTATAGTCTGTTCTGGGGTTCTGTTGTTGTTGTGGTGGAGGGGTTCTATAGTCTGTTCTGGGGTTCTGTTGTTGTTGTTGTGGAGGGGTTCTATAGTCTGTTCTGGGGTTCTGTTGTTGTTGTTGTGGAGGGGTTCTATAGTCTGTTCTGGGGTTCTGTTGTTGTTGTGGAGGGGTTCTATAGTCTGTTCTGGGGTTCTGTTGTTGTTGTTGTGGAGGGTTCTATAGTCTGTACTGGGGTTCTGTTGTTGTTGTGGTGGAGGGGTTCTATAGTCTGTACTAGGGTTCTGTTGTTGTTGTGGTGGAGGGTTCTATAGTCTGTACTGGGGTTCTGTTGTTGTGGTGGATGGGTTCTATAGTCTGTTCTGGGGTTCTGTTGTTGTGGATGGGTTCTATAGTCTGTACTGGGGTTCTGTTGTTGTTGTGGTGGAGGGTTCTATAGTCTGTACTGGGGTTCTGTTGTTGTTGTGTGGTGGAGGGGTTCTATAGTCTGTACTGGGGTTCTGTTGTGGTGGTGGGTTCTATAGTCTGTTCTGGGGTTCTGTTGTTGTGGTGGATGGGTTCTATAGTCTGTACTGGGGTTCTGTTGTTGTTGTGGTGGAGGGGTTCTATAGTCTGTACTGGGGTTCTGTTGTTGTTGTTGTGGTGGAGGGGTTCTATAGTCCGTACTGGGGTTCTGTTCTGTTGTTGTTGTGGTGGAGGGTTCTATAGTCTGTACTGGGGTTCTGTTGTTGTTGTGGTGGAGGGGTTCTATAGTCCGTACTGGGGTTCTGTTGTTGTTGTTGTGGTGGAGGGGTTCTATAGTCCGTTCTGGGGTTCTGTTGTTGTTGTGGTGGAGGGGTTCTATAGTCTGTATTGGGGTTCTGTTGTTGTTGTGGTGGAGGGTTCTATAGTCCGTACTGGGGTTCTGTTGTTGTTGTGGTGGAGGGTTCTATAGTCTGTATTGGGGTTCTGTTGTTGTTGTGGTGGAGGGGTTCTATAGTCCGTACTGGGGTTCTGTTGTTGTTGTGGTGGAGGGTTCTATAGTCCGTACTGGGGTTCTGTTGTTGTTGTGGTGGAGGGGTTCTATAGTCCGTACTGGGGTTCTGTTGTTGTTGTGGTGGAGGGGTTCTATAGTCTGTCCTGGGGTTCTGTTGTTGTGGTGGATGGGTTCTATAGTCTGTTCTGGGGTTCTGTTGTTGTGGTGGATGGGTTCTATAGTCTGTACTGGGGTTCTGTTGTTGTGGTGGAGGGGTTCTATAGTCTGTACTGGGGTTCTGTTGTTGTTGTGGTGGATGGGTTCTATAGTCCGTACTGGGGTTCTGTTGTTGTTGTGGATGGGTTCTATAGTCTGTTCTGGGGTTCTGTTGTTGTGGTGGATGGGTTCTATAGTCTGTACTGGGGTTCTGTTGTTGTTGTGGTGGAGGGGTTCTATAGTCTGTACTGGGGATCTGTAGTGTTGGCTGGAGGGGGACAGTTTCGTGGGGGTAAGGGGTTCAGAGGACAGTCCTATAGGAGGGGGTAGGGGGTCGGGACAGTTCCGTGGGTGGGGTGGTGGGGGTTAAGTGGCTAGGGGGGGAGGTAGCAGTGACCATCTGCTTTTAATTCAATAGGATTCATTTAATCCCATTAGATTTGGGAGACCTTGAAAAAGCCACACAGCATTACTCCTCTGGTGCCCAGTCAAATAATATCCATGACAACAGGCTGCTGAGTTAAAACACACGACAGATGTTTCATCAACACTATTAAGGGTATCAAGAGTCAGGGAGGTTTATTTCTATATCCCTCCTTCCATGCTGACTATCACTCTGTCATATAAGTTACTCATTAGCAGAGAGAGAGCTAAGAGAGAGAG
>NW_024609051.1:80000-102449 GCF_018296145.1 Oncorhynchus tshawytscha | reverse complement strand
ACACAGCTTCGTTCAGTTACGTATTGCTGAAAATGAGAAGATTCACTTGAAGACAAGGTGCCTCAGTTAAAAGTAGTGCCCTTAAAATGTGTAAGACATAACCCTCTCTGCTGTTGTCTTTCTGGTTCTCATCAAGAATAATGATTCATGAGAGCGTTTTAAAAATAGTCCCAAATTAATGTTAATCCCAAACCAAATCCATTGTGCAATTTACAATCCCAGTGTAGTAAATGCCTTGTCCTATAAGACAGTTGATTTGATAGTAACTTTAAAATATTCTCACCGTTATAGATCAAATTAGCTGTTATTAATTGTACTATTCAAACTCAATTTTATTGTCAGAGCTGGTGTGGTAACGGTAAATTTCACGTCCGGTCTGCACTGAATTGGGAAGACTAATACCCTTTAATATTCTGTATTTTATACCCAGATGAAAACAGCTTGTCTGTCCATACGTTAGGTTATTACATTTTATTTTCGCGTCTGTGCTCCTAGAGGCTCGTCTTCATTTATATTCTGTATTTTCAGACGACTTCGTCACTATGAGACGTTTTCTAAAGAGGCCATGTTGCTGCTTTCAGACGACTCGTCACTATGAGACGTTTTCTAAAGAGGCCATGTTGCTGCTTTCAGACGACTCGTCACTATCAGAGCGTTTTCTAAAGAGGCCATGTTGCTGCTTTCAGACGACTCGTCACTATGAGACGTTTTCTAAAGAGGCCATGTTGCTGCTTTCAGACGACTCGTCACTATGAGACGTTTTCTAAAGAGGCCATGTTGCTGCTTTCAGACGACTCGTCACTATGAGACGTTTTCTAAAGAGGCCATGTTGCTGCTTTCAGACGACTCGTCACTATGAGACGTTTTCAAAGAGGCCATGTTGCTGCTTTCAGACGACTCGTCACTATCAGGCGTTTTCTAAAGAGGCCATGTTGCTGCTTTCAGACGACTCGTCACTATGAGACGTTTTCTAAAGAGGCCATGTTGCTGCTTTCAGACGACTCGTCACTATGAGACGTTTTCTAAAGAGGCCATGTTGCTGCTTTCAGACGACTCGTCACTATCAGACGTTTTCTAAAGAGGCCATGTTGCTGCTTTCAGGACGACTGCGTCACTATGAGACGTTTTCTAAAGAGGCCATGTTGCTGCTTTCAGACGACTCGTCACTATGAGGCGTTTTCTAAAGAAACCATGTTGCTGCTTTCAGATCGACTCGTCACTATGAGACGTTTTCTAAAGAGGCCATTTCCTCCTGTCAGACGAGCGTCCAAATATATCTTTACACTAGTGACTCGTATCCTTTCGTCCCACTGCTCACCTGAGATGTTTTTAGTCCTTTAATACGCAAATCGCACCTAATACCCACTTCTGTCCTCCTTTTGCTTTATAAAAATACGTTTTTGGAATGACGTCATCGGCTTCCATCAATGTTTTGTAGAATGATATAACGTAACTCTCTTTCTCTCGCTGTCTCTTTCTCTCGTTCTATCCACATACCTATCTCTCTCTCTCTATGCCCCTCTACGCCTCTCTCTACACCTCTCTCTCTCTACACCTCTGTCTCTCTCTCTCTACGCCTCTCTCTCTCTCTCTCGCTCTACGCCTCTCTCTCTCTCTGTCTACACCTCTCTCTCTCTCTACGCCTCTCTCTCTCTCTCTACGCCTCTCTCTCTCTCTCTCTCTCTACGCCCCTCCTCTCTCTCTCTCTCTACGCCTCTCTCTCTCTCTCTCGCTCTACGCCTCTCTCTCTCTCTGTTTACACCTCTCTCTCTCTCTCTCGCCTCTCTCTCTCTCTCTACGCCTCTCTCTCTCTCTCTCTCTACGCCCCTCCCTCTCTCTCTCTCTACGCCTCTCTCTCTCTCTCTCTCTGTCTCTCTTTCTCTCTCTCTCTCTCTCTACACCTCTCTCTCTCTCCCCCTCCTGTGTGAGGAAGCCTCTTAATCTGTGTGAGGAAGCCTCTTAATCTGTGTGAAGAAGCCTCTTCATCTGTGAGAGGAAGCCTCTTTATCTGTGTGAGGAAGACTTTTTATCTGCAGGTATAAAGGAGAGAAATGTTGCATTTGCATGTTCAGTCAGAATATATAGGTATGTTTTTTTCTGAATAGAGTATTTATATGTGTATTTGATATTTTGTTGTTCATATCGAGGTAAGTTGTAGCTGTGTCTCCGGAACTGTAGTGGTCAGTGGATTAATAATAGTTACCGAGCGTGGTCGCATACTGGTCCCTCATCCATAAATATGACATGGTTATATGGCTACAGAGTAAAGTATATGTATGGCCCCTCGCTCGTAGCAGTATTATTTTATGTGTCTCTTTATGTGTCCTTCCCAGCACAGTGATAATCAACGAGGTCAACGACTGACCACTCTATGAGATGAGAATATATTGAGGGAGAGGAAGAACCATTTCCTTCTGGGTATTATTATTATTATCAGAGCAGGAAAGTATCTATCTGTGAAAAGGGCCACTTTTCTGAGACATTCTTCTTTCTGTAAATGGCCTTTTTATTTAAAATACAAAAAGATAAAAGCTTTCGGTACAAAATAGCAGATAAGTAGATAACCAAGAACCTGTTTTATTCCTTGTGTAAAACATACCAAAGTACAGTACATTAGCAGCAGATTGACTTCAGAGAGGACTGAGTGGACACTGCAGAACGACTGAGCCTGAGCCTTTTGTGTTGACCTGGGTCAAACGAATGACCTATTTCGCTGGCTAGCATCGTGTCCTTTCACATTGTGTTTTTCAGCGTGGTTCATTCAACCAGGCTGCAGTACAGCTTGACATGGCTCAGCTTGACTCAGTTTAGCTCAGTTTGGCTCAACATGGCTTAGCATTACTCAACATGGCTCAGCATGGCTCAGCTTGGCTCAGCTTGGCTCAGCTTGGCTCAGCATGGCTCAGCTTGGCTCAGCTTGGCTCAGCTTGGCTCAGCTTGGCTCAGGTCAGTAGAGGTGGTTGGTTGCAGAAGGGTTACAGTTGCTGGTCAGGCCTCAGAGATGAGTGGTCAGCTGGTCAGGCCTCAGAGATGAGTGGTCAGCTGGTCAGGCCTCAGAGATGAGTGGTCAGCTGGTCAGGCCTCAGAGATGAGTGGTCAGCTGGTCAGGCCTCAGAGATGAGTGGTCAGCTGGTCAGGCTTCAGAGATGTGGTCAGCTGTTCATGCCTCAGAGATGAGTGGTCAGCTGGTCATGCCTCAGAGATGAGTGGTCAGCTGGTCAGGCCTCAGAGATGAGTGGTCAGCTGGTCAGGCTTCAGAGATGAGTGGTCAGCTGGTCATACCTCAGAGATGAGTGGTCAGCTGGTCAGGCCTCAGGGATGAGTGGTCAGCTGGTCAGGCCTCAGAGATGTGGTCAGCTGGTCAGGCTTCAGAGATGTGGTCAGCTGGTCAGGCTTCAGAGATGAGTGGTCAGCTGGTCAGGCCTCAGAGATGAGTGGTCAGCTGGTCAGGCCTCAGAGATGAGTGGTCAGCTGGTCAGGCCTCAGAGATGAGGGTCAGCTGGTCAGGACTCAGAGATGAGTGGTCAGCTGGTCAGGCTTCAGAGATGAGTGGTCAGCTGGTCATGCTTCGGTTGATTAGCTGTGGTCTTGTTGGTCATGGTTGAGAAATGGTTGGTTAGTTATGGTTGTGGTGGTCATGGTTGCCATATGGTTGCTTTGCTGTGGTAGTGGTGATCATGGTTGAGAAACGGTTGGTTAGCTGTAGTTGAGAAAGTGTTGGTTAGCTGTAGTTGAGATATGGTTGGTTAGGTGTGGTCGTGGTTGAGATATGGTTGGTTAGCTGTGGTTGTGGTGGCCTTGGGTGAGATATGGTTGGTTAGCTGTGGTTGTGGTGGTCGTGGATGAGATGTGGTTGGTTAGCTGTGATCGTGGTGGCCTTGGGTGAGATATGGTTGGTTAGCTGTGGTTGTGGTGGTCGTGGATGAGATATGGTTGGTTAGCTGTGGTTGTGGTGGTTGGTTAGCTGTGGTTGAACCAGGTGTCTCTGTCCCTGTATTACTCTCTCGGTATCTGTCCTCTCACTGTCCCTGTATCTGTCCTCTTACTGTCCTCTCACTTTACCGTATCTGTCCTCTCACTGTCCCGTATCTGTCCTCTACTGTCCTCTCTCTGTCCTGTATCTGTCCTCTCACTGTCCCGTATCTGTCCTCTCACTGTCCCGTATCTGTCCTCTCACTGTCTCGTATCTGTCATCTTACTGTCCTCTCACTGTCCCGTATCTGTCCTTTTACTGTCCTCTCACTGTCCCGTATCTGTCATCTTACTGTCCTCTCACTGTCCCGTATCTGTCCTCTACTGTCCTCTCTCTGTCCCGTATCTGTCCTCTCACTGTCCCATATCTGTCCTCTCACTGTCCCGTATCTGTCCTCTCACTGTCTCGTATCTGTCATCTTACTGTCCTCTCACTGTCCCGTATCTGTCCTTTTACTGTCCTCTCACTGTCCCGTATCTGTCATCTTACTGTCCTCTCACTGTCCCGTATCTGTCCTCTTACTGTCCTCTCACTGTCCCGTATCTGTCCTCTTACTGTCCTGCATCTGTCCTCTCACTGTCCCGTATCTGTCCTCTGTCCTCTTACTGTCCCATATCTGTCCTCTTACTGTCCTCTCACTGTCCCGTATCTGTCCTCTTACTGTCCAGTATCTGTCCTCTGTCCTCTCACTGTCCCATATCTGTCCTCTTACTGTCCTTCATCTGTCCTCTCACTGTCCCGTATCTGTCCTCTGTCCTCTTACTGTCCCGTATCTGTCCTCTTACTGTCCTCTCACTGTCCCGTATCTGTCCTCTTACTGTCCAGTATCTGTCCTCTGTCCTCTCACTGTCCCGTATCTGTCCTCTTACTGTCCTGCATCTGTCCTCTCACTGTCCCGTATCTGTCCTCTGTCCTCTTACTGTCCCGTATCTGTCCTCTTACTGTCCTCTCACTGCCCCGTATCTGTCCTCTGTCCTCTTACTGTCCCATATCTGTCCTCTTACTGTCCTGTTTCCATCCTGTATGGCTCAGATGGTAGAGCCTGGTGCTTGCACCACGATGATTGTGGTTTCGACTCCCAGGGCAATCAACACACATATATATATATAATATAATATGCATGACTGAAAGTCTATTTTGATAAAAGTGTCTGTTATTTTTACTATTAGGTCCAGTCTCTGGACTGCACACTGCATTTTTCTATTCTATGTATATCTGTCCATTCTATTTAGGCCTAAAACTCTCAGGCAGCCTGGATGATAGAGAGCTGAGGAAGGCCTTCTGGATGATAGAGAGGTGAGGAAGGCCTTCTGGATGATAGAGAGCTGAGGCCTTCTGGATGATAGAGAGCTGAGGAAGGCCTTCTGGATGATAGAGAGGTGAGGAAGGCCTTCTGGATGATAGAGAGCTGAGGAAGGCCTTCTGGATGATAGAGAGGTGAGGAAGGCCTTCTGGATGATAGAGAGCTGAGGAAGGCCTTCTGGATGATAGAGAGCTGAGGAAGGCCTTCTGGATGATAGAGAGGTGAGGAAGGCCTTCTGGATGATAGAGAGGTGAGGAAGGCCTTCTGGATGATAGAGAGGTGAGGAAGGCCTTCTGGATGATAGAGAGGTGAGGAAGGCCTTCTGGATGATAGAGAGGTGAGGAAGGCCTTCTGGATGTTAGAGAGCTGAGGAAGGCCTTCTGGATGTTAGAGAGCTGAGGCAGGCCATCTGGATGTTAGAGAGCTGAGGCAGACCATCGGGTCATTCAGTAAGGTACACAAACTCAACGCTGCTCCAGGGGCACCAGGTCGTTCAGTAAGCTACAACAACTCAACACTGCTCCAGGGGCACCAGGTCGTTCCAAACGCTCAGTTGTGTTGACTTTTTCTTATTTTTATTCTCTTAACATTCAGTGTATTGTACTTATTAACCTCTTTAGGATAGGGGACGGTTGCGTCCCACTTGGGCAAAAAACTGGAAAATTGCAGCGCGGCAAATTTAAAAAACATTAAATCATTAAATCACACATGTAAGATACTCAATTAAAGCTACACTCGTTGTGAATCCAGATTTTAAAAAGGCTTTTCAGCGAAAGCATAAGAAGCTATTATCTGATGACAGCACAATAGTAAACAAAGAGGGTAGCATATTTCAACCCTGCAGGCGCTACACCAGACGCAGAAATAAAATATAAAACATGCATTACATTTGACTAGTTTTAGAAACTTCAGAGGGTTTTCTATCCAAATCTACTAATAATATGCATATCTTATATTCCTGGCATGAGTAGCAGGAAGTTGAAATTGGGCACGTTATTTATCCAAAAGTGAAAATGCTGCCCTCTATACCTTTAAGGATCCCCTTTAGCTGCTGCCAAGGCTCGTCCTGCAGTCACAAACAGAGGGAGAGAGAGAGAGAGGAGAGAAGGGAAGAGAGAGAGATATAGAAGGGAGAGAGAGTGAGAGAAAGGGCGAGACAGAGGAAGTGAGAAGAGAAGAGAGAGAGAGCATCAACAGCAACCTTGGTAAAAATCTTCTGCATTATCATTAACAGCAGACTAACAATGTACTTTGCAAATGTCAAAGTAGCTTTTTACCAAATTGCTGTACGACAGACCACGTATTCACACTGCACACACAATTGACAAACAAACGAACCAAAATAAAGGCATGGGTATTCTCATGATTTGTAGATTTTAAAAAAGCTTTCGACTCGAATTTGGCATGAGGGTCTGCTATTGAAATTTATTGGAAAGTGGTGTTGGGGGGGGACAACAACACTATAATGTACAGTGGGGTGAACAAGTATTTGATACACTGCCGGTTTTGCAGGTTTTCCTACTTACAATGTCCATGTACACAAACAAGAAGTGTGCGGTTCAAAATAGAAGAAAAAATGTCAGTCGGGTGAGACAGGGATGCAGCTTAAACATATACAGTTGAAGTCGGAAGTTTACATAGGTTAGGTTGGAGTCATTAAAACCCGTTTTACAACCACTCCACAAATGTCTTGTTAATTAACAAACTATAGTTTTGGCAAGTCGGTTAGGACATCTACTTTGTGCATGACAAGTAATTTTTCCAACAATTGTTTACAGACATATTATTTCACTTATAATTCACTGTATCACAATTCCAGTGGGTCAGAAGTTTACATACACTAAGTTGACTGTGCCTTTTAAACAGCTTAGAAAATTCCAGAAAATGATGTCATGACTTTAGAAGTTTCTGATAGTAAGCAAGTGTAAACACCATGGGACCATGCAGCCGTCATACCGCTCAGGAATGAGACACGTTCTGTCTCCCAGAGATGAAGGTACTTTGGTGCGAAAAGTGAAAATCAATCCCAGAACAACTACAAAGGACCTTGTGAAGATGCTGGAGGAAACAGGTCCAAAAGTATCTATATCCACAGTAAAACAAGTCCCACATCGACATAACCTGAAAGGCCACTTAGCAAGGAAAAGCCACTGCTCCAAAACTGCCATAAAAAAAGCCAGACTACAGTTTGCAACTGCACATGGGGACAAAGATCGTACTTTTTGGAGAAATATCCTCTGTTCTGATGAAACAAAATATAACTGTTTGGCCATAATGACCATCGTTCTGTTTGCAGGAAAAAGGGGGAGGCCTGCAAGCCAAAGAACACCATCCCAACTGAAAAAGCACGGGGTGGCAGCATCATGTTGTTGGGGTGCTTTGCTGCAGGAAGGACTGGTGCACTTCACAAAATAGATGGCATCATGACGGAGGAAAATGATGTGGATATATTGAAGCAACATCTCAAGACATGAGTCAGGAAGTTAAGGCTTGGTCACAAATGGGTCGTCAAATGGACAATGACCCCAAGCATACTTCCAAAGTTGTGGCAAAATGGCTTAAAGTCTACAAAGTCAAGGTATTGGAGTGGCCATCACAAAGCCCTGACCTCAATCTTATAGAAAATGTGTTGGCAGAACTGAAAAAGCATGTGAGAGCAAGGAGGCCTACAAACCTGACTCAGTTACACCAGCTCTGTCAGGAGGAATGGGCCAATATTCACACAACTTATTGTTGGAAGCTTGTGGAAGGCTACCCGGAACGTTTGACCCAAGTTAAACAATTTAAAGGCAACGCTACCAAATTCTAAGTTAGTGAATGTAAACTTCTGACCCAATTTGGAATGTGATGAAAGAAATAAAAGCTGAAATAAATAATTTTCTCTCTTATTATTCTGACATTTCACATTATTAAAATAAAGTGGTGATCCTAACTGACCTAAATCAGGGAAATTTTACTGAGATTAAATGTCAGGAATTGTGAAAAACTGAGTTTAAATGTATTTGGCTAAGGTGTATGTAAACTTCCGACATCAACTGTATATTAACGAATTGGCGAGGGCGCTAGAACAGTCTGCAGCACCAGAACTCATCCTACTTGAATCTGAAGTCAAACGTTTACTGTTTGCTGATGATCTGGTGCTTCTGTCACCAACCAAGGAGGGCAGAACGGGGCCCTTACAGTAAATCTCAGCAAGACATAGATAATGGTGTTCCAAAAAAGGTCCAGTCTCCAGCACCACAAATACAAATTCCATCTAGACACCGTTTCCCTAGAGCACACAAAAACTACACATACATCGGCCTAAACATTAGCGCCACAGGTAACTTCCACAAAGCTGTGAACGATCTGAGAGAAAAGACAAGAAGGGCCTTCTATGCCATCAAAAATAATATAATATTCGACATCTGGGAAAAAAAAATGGAATCAGTTATAGAACATATTGCCCTTTATGGTTGTGAGGTCTGGGGTCCGCAGGCTCCTTAGGGAAACCTGGAGCAGAGAGCCCTTCATGGTTGTGAGGTCTGGGGTCCGCTCACCAACCAAGAATTCACAAAATGGGACAAACACCAAAGTGAGACTCTGCATGCAGAATTCTGCAAAAATATTCTCAGTGTACAACCTAAAACAGTATTTAATGCATGCAGAGCAGAATTACGCCGATACCCACTAATTATCAAAATCCAGAAAAGAGCCGTTCAACCACCTAAAAGGAAGTGATTCCCAAACTTTCCATAACAAAGCCATCACCTACAGAGAGATAAACCTGGAGAAGAGTCCCTAAGCAAGCTGGTCCTGGGGCTTTGTTCACAAACACAAACAGACAGAGCCCCAGGATAGCAACACAATTAGACCCAATCGATTCATGAGAAAACAAAATATAATTACTTGTCACATTGGAAAGAATTTACAAACTAGACCCAAACTTAAGGAAAGCTTTGACTATGTACAGACTCAGTGAGCATAGCCTTGCTATTGAGAAAGGCCACTGTTGGCAAACCTGGCTCTCAAGAGAAGACTATGTGCACACTGCCCACAAAATGAGGTGGAAACTGGGCTGCACTTCCTAACCTCCTGCCCAATGTATGACCATATTAGAGACACATATTTCCCTCAGATTACACAGACCCATAAAGAATTCGAAAACACACCCAATTTTGATAATCTCCCATATCTATTGGGTGAAATACCACAGTGTGACATCACAGCAGCAAGATTTGTGACCTTTTGCCGCAAGAAAAATGCAACCAGTCAAGAACAAACACAATTGTAAATCAACCCATATTAAATGTTTATTTATATGTACCTTTTATACTATAATGTTAATTTGTATTGTTTATTTCACTTTTGTTTATTACCTACTTCACTTACTTTTGCAAAGTTATCTTATGTTTCTCATACCAGTAAAGCCCTTAAATTGAACAGAGAGAGTGAGAGAGAGAGAGAGAGAGAGAGAGAGAGAGAGAGAGAGAGATCTCCTCTTTCTGCTATGATTGGTCTGCACAGATTTCCATCTGCAAACAGACTGGGGGCTCCAGGGCCAGGGGCTGGAGCCCAAAACCTTGGACCTAGGGTCCACTGCTATTTACTCAGGTTACTGGGCCAGGCTGCTCCCTGGTAGCTGGGAGGCTTTATTTCTCTCTCTGTGTGTGTGTTTAGGATGTGTATGTGATCCCTGTGATGAGAATTGAACCTACAGTATATCCTTGGCGTTGCTAGTGCCACATTTGTGTAAACTGGGCCATACAGGCCCACTGCTGCAGGTGACAGCCATAACATGGTAGCAATGTGTGTGTGTGTGTGTGTGTGTGTGTGTGTGTGTGTGTGTGTGTGTGTGTGTGTGTGTGTGTGTGTGTGTGTGTGTGTGTGTGTGTGTGCTGTGCAGGGTAGCTGGTCAGGTACATAGACTACAGGTACAGCAGGTAGCTGTTCAGGTATATAAACTACCTTTATTGCAGGGTAGCTGTTCAGGTCCATAGACAACAGTTGGCAGGTACAGTAGGGTAGCTGTTCAGGTCCATAGACTATAGCTACAGCAGGGTAGCTGTTCAGGTACATAGACTACAGGTACAGCAGAGTAGCTGTTCAGGTCCATAGACTATAGCTACAGCAGGGTAGCTGTTCAGGTACATAGACTACAGGTACAGCAGAGTAGCTGTTCAGGTCCATAGACTATAGCTACAGCAGGGTAGCTGTTCAGGTACATAGACTACAGGTACAGCAGGGTAGCTGTTCAGGTACATAGACTACAGGTACAGTAGGGTAGCTGTTCAGGTCCATAGACTATAGCTACAGCAGGGTAGCTGTTCAGGTCCATAGACTACAGGTACAGCCAGGTAGCTGTTCAGGTACATAGACTACAGGTACAGTAGGGTAGATGTTCAGGTACATAGACTACAGGTACAGCAGGTAGCTGTTCAGGTACATAGACTACAGCTACAGCAGGGTAGCTGTTCAGGTCCATAGACTACAGGTACAGCCAGGTAGCTGTTCAGGTACATAGACTACAGGTACAGCAGGGTAGCTGTTCAGGTCCATAGACTACAGTTGGCAGGTACAGTAGGGTAGCTGTTCAGGTCCATAGACTACAGCTCAAATCAAATCAAATCAAATCAAATTTTATTTGTCACATACACATGGTTAGCAGATGTTAATGCGAGTGTAGCGAAATGCTTGTGCTTCTAGTTCCGACAATGCAGTAATAACGAGCAAGTAATCTAACTAACAATTCCAAAAAAACTACTGTCTTATACACAGTGTAAGGGGATAAAGAATATGTACATAAGGATATATGAATGAGTGATGGTACAGAGCAGCATAGGCAAGATACAGTAGATGATATCGAGTACAGTATATACATATGAGATAAGTATGTAAACCAAGTGGCATAGTTAAAGTGGCTAGTGATACATGTATTACATAAGGATGCAGTCGATGATATAGAGTACAGTATCAACGTATGCATATGAGATGAACAATGTAGGGTAAGTAACATTATATAAGGTAGCATTGTTTAAAGTGGCTAGTGATATATTTACATAATTTCCCATCAATTCCCATGATTAAAGTGGCTGGAGTAGAGTCAGTGTCATTGACAGTGTGTTGGCAGTAGCCACTCAATGTTAGTGGTGGCTGTTTAACAGTCTGATGGCCTTGAGATAGAAGCTGTTTTTCAGTCTCTTGGTCCCAGCTTTGATGCACCTGTACTGACCTCGCCTTCTGGATGATAGCGGAGTGAACAGGCTATGGCTCGGGTGGTTGATGTCCTTGACATCAGCAGGGTAGCTGTTCAGGTCCATAGACTACAGCTACAGCAGGGTAGCTGTTCAGGTACATAGACTACAGGTACAGCAGGTAGCTGTTCAGGTCCATAGACAACAGTTGGCAGGTACAGCAGCAAGCTTTATTGTGTGATCTTCAGCAGAGTAACTAAAGAGGGAGAATTACAGGAGGCCACTGTGTCCTCCGAAAGAGGAAACCGACAGGCTTAGTGTTACAGGAACAATGTACGGTCAAGAAACAATGCAGCCTCATATAACTAGACATTAGAAACCAGATCATGGATGCAATATACTGTACTTAGGAACAACCTATGAACTAGATTAGAACACTGGATCGATATTCATAGAACAATTAGGAGCAATGTGTCCAGACGAAGACGGATTACTTACAAAAAGACATTAGCCACAAAAACCAACAGCATGGATTCAATATACTCAGAAGTAGACATTACAAACGATGTATAGACAAGAATATATATTTTAAGTTCTCAGGTGGGATTAAAAAAGATGATGGGTTATGTGATAACCTGTGATTGGTTATTTCTAAATGCCCAGCCACTCATGTGGTTCTAAATGGAACATGTTTCGTTCTATAAATAACCTTTCCCTGATGTTCTATAAATAACCTTTCCCTAATGTTCTATGAATAACCTTTCTCTACTGTTCTATAAATAACCTTTCCCTAATGTTCTATAAATAACCTTTCCCTAATGTTCTATAAATAACCTAATTCAATAAAGTAACTCTCTGGTGATCAGTACTGATCGATACATGTCAGGAACTAAAGGAAATAGATTTTTAGTCGATAGATGGAGGGGATAGGGACCATGGTGTAGTGTAGATGGAGGGGATAGGTTTTCTAGTGTGATATAGTGTGATATAGTATGATATAGTGTGACATAGTGTGATATTATGATATAGTATGATATAGTGTGATATAGTATGATATAGTGTGACATAGTGTGATATAGTATGATATAGTATGATATAGTATGATATAGTTTGATATAGTGTGAGTTGTTTGTGGTGAGAAATAGCATGCTGCTAGTAAAGCTAAGGAGTTGTTTCATTGCTTGGTTCAAGATAGGACATCATTCTCACCTTACCTCATAAACAATAATATTTAGCATTTAGCAGGCGTTTAATCCAAGGCGATTTACACTTTACATATGGGCGGCCTCAGCGGGAATCAAACCCACCACCCTTGGCGAGTGTTTCCTTGCTTTCAAGTACATGCTCAGTGAGTTTTCAGTGGGTTATCATACTGACCTTTACTTTGACGTGCATTTCTGAGATGTCTACTCGTCTAAGAGCGCCGTATCAAAAGATAGATGTAGCCGTAGAGAAACTTTAAAAAAAGGTTAAATAAAAAATAAAATGCCTACTTAAATAAAAGGTTGAATAAATTTGTAGTAAATAACAGTAACGCAGCACTAATGTCCTATGAAATACAGGGTATTTCATGTTATATTAAATACTCCAAGATGTACTCCTGTCTAATAGCTGTGTCTAAGATTTACTCTATCTAACAACTGTCTCTAAAGATGTACTCCTATCTAACAACTGTCTCTAAAGATGTACTCCTGTCTAACAACTGTCTCTAAAGATGTACTCCTGTCTAACAACTGTCTCTAAAGATGTACTCCTGTCTAACAACTGTCTCTAAAGATGTACTCCTATCTAACAACTGTCTCTAAAGATGTACTCCTGTCTAACAACTGTCTCTAAAGATGTACTCCTGTCTAACAACTGTCTCTACAGATGTACTCCTATCTAACAACTGTCTCTAAAGATGTACTCCTGTCTAACAACTGTCTCTAAAGATGTACTCCTATCTAACAACTGTCTCTAAAGATGTACTCCTGTCTAACAACTGTCGCTAAAGATGTACTCCTGTCTAACAACTGTCTCTAAAGATGTACTCCTGTCTAACAACTGCCTCTAAAGATGTACTCCTATCTAACAACTGTCTCTAAAGATGTACTACTATCTAACAGCTGTGTCTAAAGATGTACTCCTATCTAACAACGATCTCTAAAGATGTACTCCTATCTAACAACGGTCTCTAAAGATGTACTCCTGTCTAACAACTGTCTCTAAAGATG
This sequence comes from Oncorhynchus tshawytscha, assembly GCF_018296145.1. Taxonomy (NCBI): domain Eukaryota; kingdom Metazoa; phylum Chordata; class Actinopteri; order Salmoniformes; family Salmonidae; genus Oncorhynchus; species Oncorhynchus tshawytscha. The sequence goes on along the minus strand of NW_024609051.1, from coordinate 88,787 downwards.
TACTCCTGTCTAACAACTGCCTCTAAATATGTACTCCTGTCTAACAACTGCCTCTAAAGATGTACTCCTATCTAACAACTGTCTCTAAAGATGTACTACTATCTAACAGCTGTGTCTAAAGATGTACTCCTATCTAACAGCTGTGTCTAAAGATATACTCCTATCTAACAACTGTGTTTAAAGAGAACTGCAGCACTAACAACCACAGCCATTGTCACGCCCTGATCTGTTTCACCAATCAGTGTGCTTGTCTCCACCCCCCAGGTGTCGCCCATCTTCCCCATTATCCCCTGTGTACTTATACCTGTGTTTTCTGTTTGTCTGTTGTCAGTTCGTCAAGCTGACCAGCGTTCGTCCTATCATCTCCTGTCTTTTCTCAGCCTCCTGGTTTTCTACCCTTGCCTGTCCAGAACCGCCCGCTTGACCATTCTGCCCAAGCATGCCTGTCCCTGAGCATGCCTGACCCTGAACCTGCCTGTCCCTGAGCCTGCCTGTCCCTGAGCCTGCCTGTCCCTGAGCATGCCTGTCCCTGAGCATGCCTGTCCCTGAGCCTGCCTGAACCTGAACCTGCCTGTCCCTGAGCATGCCTGACCCTGAGCCTGCCTGTCCCTGATTATGCCTGTCCCTGAGCATGTCTGACCCTGAGCCTGCCTGTCCCTGAGCATGCCTGTCCCTGAGCATGCCTGTCCCTGAGCATGACTGACCCTGAGCCTGCCTGTCCCTGAGCATGCCTGTCCCTGAGCATGCCTGTCCCTGAGCCTGCCTGACCCTGAGCCTGCCTGTCCCTGAGCATGCCTGTCCCTGAGCATACCTGTCCCTGATCCTGCCTGTCCCTGAGCCTGCCTGTCCCTGATCCTGCCTGTCCCTGTTCCTGCCTGTCCCTGAGCCTGCCTGTCCCTGAGCATGCCTGTCCCTGAGCATGCCTGTCCCTGATCCTGCCTGTCCCTGATCCTGCCTGTCGTCCTGTACCTTGGCCTCTGCTCTGGATTATCGACCCCTGCCTGCCCTGACCCTTGACCTGTCGTTTGCCTGCCCCTTTGGTTACAATAAACATTGTTACTTCACACAGTCTAAAATTGGGTCTTACCTTGATTTGTGAAAGATATATTGATCCATGAATGCAGCACTAATAGCCAGAGCCATAGCGAAACATGAATGAAACCCTAATGCCAATTTACATAATGTTTACATACCCTACATTACTCATCTCATATGTATCTACTGTACTCTATACCATCTACTGCATCTTGCCGTTCAATACCATCACTCATTCATGTATTTTTTGATGTACATATTCTTTATCATTCCTTTACACTTGTGTGGGTTTCAGGTAGTTGTGAAATTGTTAGGTTAGATTACTCTTTGGATATTTTATGCGTTGTCGGAACTAGAAGCACAAGCATTTTGCTACGCTCGCATTAACATCTGCTAACCATGTGTGTAAGTGACCAATAACATCTGCTAACCATGTGTGTAAGTGACCAATAACATCTGCTAACCATGTGTATGTGACCAATAACATCTGCTAACCATGTGGTGTATGTGACCAATAACATCTGCTAACCATGTGTATGTGACCAATAACATCTGCTAACCATGTGTGTAAGTGACCAATAACATCTGCTAACCATGTGTATGTGACCAATAACATCTGCTAACCATGTGTATGTGACCAATAACATCTGCTAACCATGTGTATGTGACCAATAACATCTGCTAACCATGTGTAAGTGACCAATAACATCTGCTAACCATGTGAACAATAACATCTGCTAACCATGTGACCAATAACATCTGTTAACCGTGTGTGTAAGTGACCAATAACATCTGCTAACCATATATATGTGACCAATAACATCTGCTAACCATGTGTATGTGACCAATAACATCTGCTAAGTGAAATAAAATGATGATTTGATTTGAAATATGAACATTGAAGAAACCCACCACTTATGATCAGTCCTGATCAATATGAATGTATAGTTTTTTATTATCTTTTATTTTTATTTCCTTTTTATTCTCGAGGTGTTCAGGTGTTGATATTCTACTGGGCCTTCACCTCTGCCTAATTATAAAGATTGTTATAAAGATATCTCTGAGCCCCGTCGTTTAAAGGGGCAGTCTACAGTTTAAATAATAGAAAAAGATTGTTATAAAGATATCTCTGAGCCCCGTCGTTTAAAGGGGCAGTCTACAGTTTAAATAATAGAAAAAGATTGTTATAAAGATATCTCTGAGCCCCGTCGTTTAAAGGGGCAGTCTACAGTTTAAATAATAGAAAAAGATTGTTATAAAGATATCTCTGAGGCCCGTCGTTTAAAGGGGCAGTCTACAGTTTAACCTGTTAAGCTTCCCCCTACTTTTTCGGAAATTCTGTTAAAAATCGCGCAACATTTTGGCGTCCTGCTACTCAGGCCAGGAATATAGTATATGCATATGATTAGTATGTGTGGATAGAAAACACTCAGACGTTTCCAAAACTGTTTAAATCACGGCTGTGACTATAACAGAACGTCTGTTTCATCGAAAAGCGCAGGAAAATCTGATCACTGGAGATAGGAAAAAAATATCCATGCGCCACTCCCATGAATTGTTGAAGGTGAACCGTATTAAATGAGGCCAAGCTTGCAGTACCTACAGCTTCCACAGGATGTATAGAGTCTCCTCATTTGATTCTGATTTGATTCTTGGTAGATCCGACCAAAGGGAACCGATTCTCTCCGACCACCAACCCGAGGCATTGTCTTTCTTTTTTTCCGGACATTTTTCCACACGGCAGGCTATCGAATTTACATCGCCTCCTGATGATTTTTATAGCTTATTAACGTGTAGTTATACCTAAAGTTGCATTAGAAAGGTATTTCGAAGTGTTTTGTGAAAGTTTATCGTCGAATTTTTAACTTTTAAAAAATGACGTTACGTTATGAAACGCTATTTTTTTCCGTTTATCACACAGTCTTCATAGATCGATATCTAGGCTATATATGGACCGATTTAATCCAAAAAAGACCCAGTATTGATTATGGGACATCAAGGTGTGCAAAGAAAGAAGATGGTCAAAGGTAATTAATGTTTTATATTTTATTGTGCGGTTTGTGTAGCGCCGACTATGCTAATTCTTTTGTTTACATCCCCTACGGGTCTTTTGGGGTGTTGCATGCTATCAGATAATAGCTTCTCATGCTTTCGCCGAAAAGCATTTTAAAAATCTGACTCGGTGGCTAGATTCACAATGACTGTAGCTTTATTTCAATACCAAGCATGTGTATTTTAATGAACGTTTGCGTTTTAACTAATACTATTAGCGTGTAGCGTAGCGCATGTGCATTTCCAGAGCTCTAGGTGGGACGTCTGCGTCTCAAGTAAGCTAATAGAAAAGATTGTTAAAAAGATATCTCTGAGCCCCGTCGTTTAAAGGGGCAGTCTACAGTTTAAATAATAGAAAAAGATTGTTATAAAGATATCTCTGAGCCCCGTCGTTTAAAGGGGCAGTCTACAGTTTAAATAATAGAAAAAGCAGACACTAGACGCGGCAATAGAAGCGAAGTAGCCTTTCAACCATCTTCGGTGACAAATAATTACAATGTATACCGTTTAGCAGACACTTTTATCCAAAGCGACACATAGTCTTGTGTGGATACATTGTACGTACGGGCGGCCACAGCGGGAATCAAAAGCAGTTGTGTCAGTTGCAAGCGCTGCCGACCGTGACAGACAGGACCACAAATGCATCCCTAATGGTATTAGACATAGGAAGAGCTCAGCCTTTGTCTATACAGTATATGATAACAATTCATGAACAGTATGTGCTGCACATTGAACAAATAGTACATTGTTGGGCTTGCTGCTTTCTCAGTGGCACTTCAAATGTATTACCCGTTATTTTACCAGGTTAGTTGACTGAGAACACGTTCTCATTTGCAGCAACAACCTGGGGAATAGTTACAGGGGAGAAATGAGCCAATTGTAAACTGGGGATTATTAGGTGACCGTGATGGTTTGAGGGCCAGATTGGGAATTTAGCCAGGACACCGGTATTAACACCCCTACTCTTACGATAAGTGCCATGGGATCTATAGTGACCTCAGAGAGTCAGGACACCCGTTTAACGTCCCATCCGAAAGACGGCACCCTACACACGGCAGTGTCCCCAATCACTACCCTGGGGTATTGGGATATTGTTTTAGACCAGAGGAAAGAGTGCCTCCTACTGGCCCTCCAACACCACTTCCAGCAGCATCTGGTCTCCCATCCAGGAACTGACCAGGACCAACACTGCTTAGCTTCAGAAGCAAGCCAGCAGTGGTATGCAGGGTGGTATGCTGCTGGTATGAAGGCTGGTATACTGCTAGCTTAAATAAAAGATAGCTACTGAAAATCTTACTTAAAAAAATATATATAAATATATGAAGATAAAACAGCTTTTAAAATGAAGGTTTCTGAGAATGGATGGTATCAATGTTTATGGCGTTTTTGAAAATAGCCTCTAGATGTTAACAGGGTATTGATCACCAGCGAGGTTGTTAGTCTGATCTGTACTCTAGAGCCATTCATTTTCTGCTACAGAAATTTGTCCCAAATTGCACCATGTCCCTTACATAGTGCCAAAACCTTTAGAACAGAGAACTCTGCACTATATACTGCCATTTGGGACACAGACTCTGACTGACTCATGAGGAAAATAAAAGCGTTGTGCCAGACGTGACTCGAGCCTCCAGGCACCTTCTCTTTTTGACCATATTTTGATTCACTGTTTTATTTCCTCTCATTTCTTCTGGCAACGTCCATAAAAGTGATTACCTAATGCATTCTCTCCTCACTCTTCAGCCTGAGAGAGATCAATACTCTCTAATGGATCGGACAGAAAAACGAATAATACAAGGTTTCATTGATTATGCTGACACTGTGTCATCACCAGTGATCCTACTGAGAGAGTGTGTGTGTGTGTGTGTGTGTGTCTGTGTGTGTGTGTGTGTGTGTGTGTGTGTGTGTGTGTGTGTGTGTCTGTGTGTGTGTGTCTGTGTGTGTCTGTGTGTGTGTGTGTGTGTGTGTGTGTGTGTGTGTGTGTGTGTGTGTGTGTGTGTGTGTGTGTGTGTGTGTGTGTGTGTGTGTGTGCATATGTTCACGCGGTCAAGTGATTTTCCCCTCATGCCAATGTGTCAAGGTTTCCCATGCTGATAGAGGAGCTGAAGTTCAACTTGAGGAGATTGACACCTCAGGCCTTTTAGCAGGCTGATCATGATAATTATTGATTCTCACGTCCCAAATGGCACCCAATTCCCTATATAGTGCACCAGTGCCCATAGTGCTCTGTTCAAGGTAGTGCGCTATGTAGGGAATAGGGTGCCAGTTGGGACGCATACTGACTCCAGATCAGCGGGATCAGTCAGCCCACTTCAATTTAATGTGAAGGTCCGAGTCGACTCGTCTAGACTGAAGATTAAGACGTCATGATGTTATTTTCCACCCGACCGACCCTCAAATATATAATATTTGCGAAAATAAAAAAAATCGAATGGATTCCTGGTGGCAGAATGAGTCTTTACATTTGTTTTATTATTATAAAGTGTTCAACCAGAGAAAAGCTTGAAAATGACAAGATTTATATTAGTTAACCTGGGTTAAAGGAAAACTCCACCTAAAAAAAAACATCTTTTGGATTCATTAGTCCATTGTTTTTTTTAACCTTTATTTTACTAGGCAAGTCAGTTATGTACAAATTCTTATTTTCAATGACAGCCTAGGAACAGTGGGTTAACTGCCTGTTCAGGGGCAGAACAACAGATTTGTTCCTTGTCAGCTCGGGGATTCGACCTTGCAACCTTTCAGTTCCTAGTCCAATGCTCTAACCACTAGGCTACCCTGCCGCCCCATATAATCCCTAAATGTTGTGCATGTCAGAAATCAAGTTTTAAAAATGTATAACTTTTATAAATACTGTTGTTTAGACGGTACGATTAATATTGCATCATATGATTCATACCATATTTCTGTATTTTGAAAGTTACACATCTTTGAAAAATGGATTTTAGAACGACATCAGTGATCCCTGACCTTTTTAGTGATGAATGAATCTAAGCTTTTGCCAACACAGACATTTTATATATTGTCCTTAGTCTAAACTTCCATCTTGTTTTTCAGAGTTCAGTCACTTGTAGGTGTCGCTTTTTCATGGTCATTCGTGCCAGATTGATTTAAATCAGTCTCTAATACCAAGTTCTCATTTTGCCTGGTCCCAGATCAGATCTAATTTAGCTCTATGTAGATGTAGGATCTTAGTTTGATCAACCTGTTGCATGAGAACATTCCTGCAATGCAGTATTTGAGATTTAAAAAAGGATTCGGAAGTTTGTAATAGCCTACTCCTATGGTAGTTGTTGTGCCATGTCATTGCAATGACCTTAGGCGTAGGCAAGTCGGAACAAACAGTTCTCTGACCAGGCTATGACCAGGCTATGTCCAGGCTATGATCAGGCTATGACCATGCTATGACCAGGCTATGTCCAGGCTATGTCCAGGCTATGACCAGGCTATGACCAGGCTATGACCAGGCTACGACCAGGCTATGACCAGGCTATGACCAGGCTATGACCAGGCTATGACCAGGCTATGATCAGGCTATGACCATGCTATGACCAGGCTATGACCATGCTATGACCAGGCTATGACCAGGCTATGTCCAGGCTATGATCAGGCTATGACCATGCTATGATCAGGCTATGACCATGCTATGACCAGGCTATGACCAGGCTATGTCCAGGCTATGATCAGGCTATGACCATGCTATGACCAGGCTATGACCATGCTATGACCAGGCTATGATCAGGCTATGACCATGCTATGACCAGGCTATGACCAGGCTATGTCCAGGCTATGATCAGGCTATGACCATGCTATGACCAGGCTATGACCATGCTATGACCAGGCTATGATCAGGCTATGACCATGCTATGACCAGGCTATGACCAGGCTATGTCGGAGCAGGGGAATGGCAAAAAAAAATGTCTAAAAATGTCCCATAATGCTTTTCTTCTTCGCTCATCATTCTCTGCTTGTCTGTTTGTATCAGACGGAGACTCTCGTCTGGTAAAGGTCAACAGTTTCTGTAAAAGATTCAAATCAAATCACTCCTCTGATGAGATATCCACCTTGACAGGCAGAACTCCAGTTTGAGAAATAACAATACCAACCCAGGCTGTCTGGAATGGCACCAGCAGTCTAAGGCACTGCATCTCAGTGATAAAGGCGTCACTACAGACCCTGGTTCAATTCCAGGCTGTATCACAACCGGCTGTAATTGGGAGTCCCATAAGGCCCAGCGTCGTCCGGTTTGGGTTTGGCCGTTTTTTGCGACCTGGCCAAGATAAAGCAAAGCAGTGTGACAAAAAACAACAACACAGAGTTCCCCATGGGATAAACAAATATACAGTCAATAACAATAGAAAATATATATACAGTGTGTGCAAATAGAGTTACGAGGTAAGGCAATAAATAGGCCATAGTAGCAAAGTAATTACAATTTAGCAAATTAACACTAGATTGATAGATGTGCAGATGATGATGTGCAAGTAGAAATACTGGTTGCAAAAGAGCGGAAAAGTAAATAAAAACACAATGGAGATGAGGTAGGTAGATTGAATGGGCTATTTACTGATGGGCTGTGTACAGCTGCAGCAATCGGTTAGCTGGTCAGATAGCTGATGTTTAAAGTTAGTGAGGGAAGTATAAGTCTCCAGCTTCAGCGATTTTTGCAATTCGTTCCAGTCACTGGCAGCAGAGAACTGGAAGGAAAGGCCAAAGGAGGTGTTGGCTTTGGGGATGACCAGTGAGATATACCTGCTGGAGAGCGTGCTACGGGTGGTGTTGTTATCGTGACCAGTGAGCTGAGATTAAGCGGAGCTTTACCTAGCAGGGGTAGGCCATCATTGTAAATACGAATTTGTTTCTTAACTGACTTCCCTAGTTAAATATATAGTGTACAGATCCCATTGGGCAGCCCTGGTCAAAAGTAGTACACTGTTTAAGGAATAGGGTGCCATTTTGTACTCAACAAAAATACACTTTTACAAAAGCCAGACAGAGGCCATACAAGCTGTGATGCCCCAGTACAGGTAGCCCAGTACAGGTAGCCCCGGTACAGGTAGCCCGGTGGTCCCAGATCAGTTTGTACTGTGTTGCCAACTCCTATGGTCATTGCTACAGTATGCCAAACGAACATAGGAGTTAGACTACATCTACAACACTACTACATTACAAACTGACCTGGGACCAGGCTATATAGATCTTTATCTTTTCTAGTCAAAGAAAACTCTAAGAGTCTCATTATTTAAAAAAACTTCTTCAGGATTGGTGGGTCCCCCTGAGGGACGGTTGAGCTAACGTAGGCTAATGTGATTAGCATGAGGTTGTAAGTAACAAGAACATTTCCCAGCACATAGACATATCTGATGTTGGCAGAAAGCTTAAATTATTGTTAATCTAACTGCACTGTCCAATTTACAGTAGCTATTACAGTGAAAGAATAACATGCTATTGTTTGAGGAGAGTGCACAGTTTTGAACATGAAAAGGTATTAATGAACAAATTAGGCACATTTGGGCAGTCTTGATACAGAATTTTGAACATGGTTCATTGGATCAGTCTAAAACGTTTCACATGCACTGCAAAATGCAAAATCAAAATTGCACCTTGGCTGGAATAATACATTATGGCCTTTCTCTTGCATTTCAAAGATGATCGTACCAAAAATATACAAAAGTTGTTTTTTCATTTTTATTATCTTTTACC
>NW_024609051.1:57500-75000 GCF_018296145.1 Oncorhynchus tshawytscha | reverse complement strand
ACTATATACCTGTGGTGGATTTCATTATAACTAGCTTATTAACAGGAATTTCATGTATGGTGTGTTAGAAGATGAGGCCATTTAGGAGACAGATAGGGTATGTTAGTGCTGTAGTAACCAGTTCGCAATGGAGAGATATTTTAAAGACAGTCAGGGAATAATGGAATGTGGAACGCATTATTAAAGACAGTCAGGGAATAATGGAATGTGGAACGCATTATTAAAGACAGTCAGGGAATAATGGAATGTGGAACGCATTATTAAAGACAGTCAGGGAATAATGGAATGTGGAACGCATTATTAAAGACAGTCAGGGAATAATAGAATGTGGAACGCATTATTAAAGACAGTCAGGGAATAATGGAATGTGGAACACATTATTAAAGACAGTCAGGGAATAATAGAATGTGGAACGCATTATTAAAGACAGTCAGGGAATAATAATACGTGGAAGGCATTATTAAAGACAGTCAGGGAATAATATAACATGGAACACATTATTAAAGACAGTCAGGGAATAATAGAATGTGGAATGCATTATTAAAGACAGTCAGGGAATAATAGAATGTGGAACACATTATTAAAGACAGTCAGGGAATAATATAACGTGGAACACATTATTAAAGACAGTCAGGGAATAATGGAATGTGGAACACATTATAATCTCCACCCGGCACAGCCTGGTTCCTCTCTAGGTTTCTTCCTATACCCAGTCTGTCACATTACACCACAATACCGAGTCTGTCACATTACACCACAATACCCAGTCTGTCACATTACATCACTATACCCAGTCTGTCACATTACATCACTATACCCAGTCTGTCACATTACACCACTATACCCAGTCTGTCACATTACACCACAATACCCAGTCTGTCACATTACACCACTCTACCCAGTCTGTCACATTACATCACTCTACCCAGTCTGTCACATTACACCACTCTACCCAGTCTGTCACATTACACCACTCTACCCAGTCTGTCACATTACACCACAATACCCAGTCTGTCACATTACACCACAATACCCAGTCTGTCAAACCACATTACACCACTCTACCCAGTCTGTCACATTACACCACTCTACCCAGTCTGTCACATTACATCACTATACCCAGTCTGTCACATTACACCACTCTACCCAGTCTGTCACATTACACCACAATACCCAGTCTGTCACATTACACCACTCTACCCAGTCTGTCACATTACACCACAATACCCAGTCTGTCACATTACACCACTATACCCAGTCTGTCAAACCACATTACACCACTCTACCCAGTCTGTCACATTACATCACTATACCCAGTCTGTCACATTACATCCCTATACCCAGTCTGTCACATTACATCACTATACCCAGTCTGTCAAATTACACCACTCTACCCAGTCTGTCGCATTACACCACTCTACCCAGTCTGTCAAATTACACCACTCTACCCAGTCTGTCACATTACACCACTATACCCAGTCTGTCACATCACATTACACCACTCTACCCAGTCTGTCACATTACACCACTATACCCAGTCTGTCACATTACACCACTCTACCCAGTCTGTCACATCAAATTACACCACTATACCCAGTCTGTCACATTACACCACTCTACCCAGTCTTTGACATTACACCACTCTACCTAGTCTGTCACATTACACCACTCTACCCAGTCTGTCACATTACACCACTATACCCAGTCTGTCACATTACACCACTATACCCAGTCTGTCACATCACATTACACCACTATACCCAGTCTGTCACATTACACCACTCTACCCAGTCTTTCACATTACACCACTATACCCAGTCTGTCACACCACATTACACCACTATACCCAGTCTGTCACATTACACCACTCTACCCAGTCTGTGACATCACATTACACCACTCTACCCAGTCTATCACACCTCAATAACCAGGAAAATGCTGAACAGCACACAGGCTGGCACTGGGGCAATTAAACAGCCTATTAATTAAATAAACAGCCTAGCGGTTAGTCCTCCCTATTCAACAGCTCATCAGTTAGCCCTCAGGTGGTGTCTTCTCTGCTAACTGGTCCGATGGTGTCTTCTCTGCTTACTGGTCAGATGGTTTCTCCTCTGCTAAAGGGTCAGATGGTTTCTTCTCTGCTAACTGGACAGATTTTCCCGGTTTACTGACGGCTCTAGGTCTAGTGTTTCTAAAAGTATCATTAAGGTTAAGTCAGCTTTGGATGTTTTATCATGAAGGTACAAAGGACACTCTCTGTCTCTCTCTCTGTCTCTCTCTCTCTCTCTCTCTCTCTCTCTCTCCCTCTCTCTCTCTCTCTCTCTCTCTCTCTCTCTCTCTCTCTCTCTCTCTCTCTCTCTCTCCCCTCTCTCTCTCTCTCTCTGTCTCTCTCTCTCTCTCTCTCTGTCTCTCTCTGTCTCTCTCTCTCTCTCTGTCTCTCCCTCTCTCTCTCTCTCTCTCTCTCTCTCTCTCTCTCTCTCTCTCTCTCTCTCTCTCTCTCCCCTCTCTCTGTCTCTCTCTCTCTCTCTGTCTGTCTGTCTCTCTCTCTCTCTCTCTCTCTCTCTCTCTCTCAGCCTCAGTGGTAGAATCCTCAGTGGTAGCATCCTCAGTGGTAGCAGCCTCAGCGGTAGCATCCTCAGCGGTAGCAGCCTCAGTGGTAGGAGCCTCAGCGGTAGCGGCATCAGCGGTAGCAGCATCAGCGGTAGCAGCATCAGCGGTAGCAGCCTCAGTGGTAGCAGCCTCAGTGGTAGAATCCTCAGCGGTAGCAGCCTCAGTGGTAGCAGCCTCAGTGGTAGCAGCCTCAGCAACAGCAGCCTCAGCAACAGAAGCCTAAGTGGTAGCAGCCTCAGTTGTAGCAGCTTCAGCGGTAGCAGCTTCAGCGGTAGCAGCCTCAGCGGTAGCAGCCTCAGTGCGTGCATCCTCAGCTGTGGCAGCCTCAGCGGTAGCATCCTCACTAGTAGCAGCCTCAGCGGTAGCAGCCTCACTAGTAGTAGCCTCAGCGGTAGCAGCCTCAGCAGTAGCAGACTCAGCGGTAGCAGCCTCAGCAACAGCAGCCTCAGCGGTGTGGTGGTGGAGAGGGAGAGATGAAAAACAGATTTGTCAGGACAACTAATGCTAATTGACACTCCTCTTCTCCTCCCTCATGCCCCTGTGTTCCAGGAGGCTCCGTCATCGCTGACAGATGATTGGGGGAGGACATGGTAGAGCGTTGAAAGGGGCGCACAGAGGTAGCTCTACGTCTACCTCAGACGGCTGGGCGGGAAGGAAGACAAATTATTCCCGTGCTCCACAATGACAGTCCAATCTCTCAGTCCGACCCATTAGCCCCAGCAGAGATGGTGCGGTGGTTAGCGTGGCATTGAGGGAGGGCTTGAGGAAAGGTGGTACCATCCATAAACAAACTGGCACCCACCGTAGGGTCATGAGGTTGCGAGGCATGATAGACGTTATTAAGTGTTGGTCTTGTTCTTCCATCAATCATGGGCGGCTGCCAACCAACAGGACCGACCCGGGGTTCGAACAGATGATTCCTTCTGAGGAGCAGACGCCTCTTCACATCTTACAAGATCGGCAGCGATAGGATAGATAGTCGTGCTGGAGCCACACAGACAATAACAGACTCACTGCCTACCTTGATGGACTGATAGAGGTCTCTTAGTCTGTCTCTTTCTACTCTCATGTCCTCCCTGGACAGACTGATAGAGGTCTCTTAGCCTGTCTCTGTCTACTCTCACTTCCTCCCTGGATGGACTGATAGAGGTCTCTTAGCCTGTTTCTGTCACCACATACTGCTTCCCTGGACGGACTGCTTGTTATGGTTTTAATCTTTGTTATTAATTTCCGACTATTCATTTCCATCTCTCTTTCTATCTGTGTATTGGTCGCTCTCTCTCTTGCTCTCTGTCTCTCTCTCCCTCTCTCTCTCTCTGTCTCTCTCTCGCTCTGTCTCGCTCTCTCTCTCTCGCTCTCTGTCTCTCTGTCTCTCTCTCTCTCTCTCTCTGTCTCTCTCTCTCTCTCTCTGTATCTCTCTCTCTCTCTTGCTCTCTGTCTCTCTGTCTCTCTTTATTTTTCTCTCTCCACCTCTCTTGGTGTCTCACACAATCAATCCCTCACACAATACTGACATAATCGAGAGAGAGAGGGAGGGAGAGAGAGAGAGAGAGAGAGAGAGAGAGAGCTCTCTAGAACTGCTCTCTAGAACAGCCTTGTACTAGGCTACAGGGTTGGATTATTTAGGACAGACTTGATATGATCAATCTTGAGCAGCGGGTGGAAGGAATGCATCCAGAATTGCATGCTATTCCCTATATAGTGTGCTACTTTTTACCAGGGCCCTCTATAGAGGTAATAGTTCCATTTGAAATGCCACCAAGGTCTAGCTGGCACGGTGACAAGCCAGATACATTATGTCATACATTTACCTCACAGGTTCAGACTAGACAGGTATTTAGAAGCCAATCACTCAGACCAATCAGAGCCTTCGAGACCGGAACCGGCTCCTAGTTCAGAACACAGCAATGGTAAAGCGTTTGATTAAATTAAATTAAATCTCCACCTGACACAATCACTTTTCCAATGCTCTTAATTATTGCCTATATTATGGCATGCACATATATATATTTTTTTTTTATTATTTTTATTTTATTTATTTTACCTTTTCTGATATTTGTAATCATGTGATAGGAATCATAAAGTATAACCTAATAATTGTTCAAATTAAAATGACCGTTATATTAAAATTAAATTAAATTAAAATTACCATTATATTAAAATTAAATTAAACTAAAATGACCGTTATATCCACACACTGGTCCCGTTTAACAAATGTAAATCATTGGCATCATCAGGGCGGCAGGGTAGCCTAGTGGTTAGAGCGTTGGACTTAGTAACCGGAAGGTTGCGAGTTCAAACCCCGAGCTGACAAGGTACAACTCTGTTGTTCTGCCCCTGAACAAGGCAGTTAACCCCACTGTTCCTAGGCCGTAATTGAAAAGAAGAATTTGTTCTTAACAGACTTTCCTGGTTAAATAAAGGTAAAATAAAAAAATTGCACAGAAGGCATCAAGTTGATAACTTTGCATAAAACGTTTTCAAAGGTCTATATTTTTCATGGAACACAGTCAAAGTTAACAAAGCCCCTAAATGCTGTCGATTGGACAACTTACAGGCATGTAAAATCAGTGATAATTTATAAGCCTAGTGGTTACAAGTATTTAGGCATATTATGTAAACTAGGCCTTATGAAATCAATGTAAATCATTGTAAATCATTGTAAATCATTGTAAATCATAGTAAATCATAGTAAATCATTATAAATCGTAAATCATTGTAAATAAATGCAAATCATTGTAAATCATTGTAAATCATTGTAAACCCAATTAAATCATTGTAAATCATTGTAAATCCAATTAAATCGTTGTAAATCCAATTAAATCATTGTAAATCATTGTAAATCCAATTAAATCGTTGTAAACCCAATTAAATCATTGTAAATCATTGTAAATCCTTGTAAAACACAAACTAGGTACTGTACTGTTACATGTAGGTGTAGATTATTTATGGGTTGATCATAGAAATATTAATAAAATTCTCTAAACTTCAAATGAAAATTGCATGCGGTGCAGGAACCACAATCACTGTGCCTTTTCTAGAACGAGGCTACCTGCTGGTTAGGACAGCTCATGAGGTCTCCTAAATATCTGTCCACTAGGTGGGATGCTTGTTATGACTAAAGAGACTTCATGCATAGCTTAATTTGTTTTACCCATAAGAGCAGGAGTTAAATGTCTTTATTTTTACCCACAAGAGCAGGAGTTAAATGTCTTCATTTTTTACCTATGAGAGCAGGAGTTAAATGTCTTTATTTTTTACCCATAAGAACAGGAGTTAAATGTCTTTATTTTTACCCATAAGAGCAGGAGTTAAAAATCTGTATTTTTACCCACAAGAGCAGGAGTTAAAGGTCTTTATTTTTACCCATAAGAGCAGGCATTAAATGTCATTATTTTTACCCATAAGAGCAGGAGTTAAATGTCTTTATTTTTACCTATAAGAGCAGGAGTTAAATGTCTTTATTTTTACCCATAAGAGCAGGAGTTAAATGTCTTTATTTTTACCCATAAGAGCAGGTGTTAAATGTCTTTATTTTTACCCATAAGAGCAGGAGTTAAATGTCTTTATTTTTACCCATAAGAGCAGGAGTTAAATGTCTTTATTCTCAGCAGTCATGACTGATTTTCTACTCTGAGACGCTTTGTGGATTTGGCCCTGGCGATGGAATTACTGGTCAATAGGTTGTAATAGTATCCCGTTCGTTCAATTGAACCCAGAGTCATTATCGTTCATCCATCCATGGTACTTCCACGTAGTTCACCGAGTCCTCATCTTCCAGGATATTTAACTTCTTTAATATACTTTTAGGATATTTTTTTTAAATAAAATGTCTTTATTCTCAGCACTTATGACAGATTTTCTACTCTGATATGTTTTCTGGATATGGCCCCTGGTCTGGTAGTACGAAGTATGAAGGGATTTGAAGGGATATTGTTGAGATAAGGGTTTAACAGTGATTCTGGTGGTTGCTGAGATATGTGGCTGTGTGTAATCCACAGAGACTCCATCTGCCTCCCAGCTGCACCCTAGGCCCTATGTAGTGCACTACTTTTAACCAGAGGCCTATGGGGCCTGCTCTCTTTCTCTGTCCCTACGGGCCCTGGTCAAAAGTAGTGCACTATATAGGGAATAGGGTGCCATTAGACATAGGGCCCTGGTCTAAAGTAGTGCACTATATAGGGAATAGGGTGCCATTGGCCATAGGGCCATGGTCTAAAGTAGTGCACTATATAGGGAATAGGGTGCCATTGGCCATAGGGCTCTGGTCTAAAGTAGTGAGCTAGATAGGGATTAGGGTGCCATTGGCCATAGGGCTCTGGTCTAAAGTAGTGCACTAGATAGGGAATAGGGTGCCATTAGGGACGTTACCCATGTCAGTATATCCACACCATAATCCACCCAGGCTTTGTGGGTAGGATGAGCAGCGTGTCCTGAGTGTCGTGTCCAGATCAGAGCGATCAGAGAGGGTCAGATCAGCTGACAGTCTTCACCCAGGGTTGAAATATATATCTGATGATCAGGGATCAATCACTGACACAACACACACACACACACACACACACACACACACACACACACACACACACACACACACACACACACACACACACACACACACACACACACACACACACACACACACACACACACACACACACACACACACGTCCCTCCATTGCTGGTCAGGAATAGGCTGTGAAGCTAGTATCTTCACCTTATCTCTCCCCAGTGATGGATCAATAGTGGCTCACTAGAACGGCCAACTACCTACTGTCTACTACCTACTGTCTACTACCTACCTATTGTCTACTGTCTACGACCTACTGTCTACTACCTACCTATTGTCTACTGTCTACTACCTACCTATTGTCTACTGTCTACAACCTACTGTCTACTACCTACTGTCTACTGTCTACCACCTGCTGTCTACTGTCTACTACCTACCTATTGTCTACTGTCTACTACCTACTGTCTACTGTCTACCACCTGCTGTCCACTGTCTACTACCTACTGTCTACTGTCTACTGTCTACTACCTACTGTCTACTGTCTAAAGTCTACTACCTACTGTCTACTGTCTACCACCTACTGTCTACTGTCTGCTACCTACTGTCTACTACCTACTGTCTACTACCTAATGTCTACTGTCTACCACCTACTGTCTACTGTCTACTGTCTACTACCTACTGTCTACTGTATACCACCTACTGTCTACTGTCTACTACCTACTGTCTACTATCTACCAAGTACTGTCTACTGTCTATTGTCTACTTTCTACTACCTACTGTCTACCACCTACTGTCTACTGTCTACCACCTACTGTCTACTACTTACTGTCTACTGTCTACTGCCTACTGTCTACTGTCTACTACTTACTGTCTACTGTCTACCGTCTACCGTCTACTGTCTACTGTCTACTTTCTACTACCTACTGTCTACTGTCTACTACCTACTGTCTACTACCTACTGTCTACTACCTACTGTCTACTGTCTAAAGTCTACTACCTACTGTCTACTGTCTACTACCTACTGTCTACTACCTACTGTCTACTACCTACCTATTGTCTACTGTCTACTGTCTACTTTCTACTACATACTGTCTACTGTCTACTACCTACTGTCTACTGTCTACCACCTACTGTCTACCACCTACTGTCTACTGTCTACTGTCTACTACCTACTGTCTACTGTCTACCACCTACTGTCTACTGTCTACTGTCTACTACCTACTGTCTACTGTATACTACCTACTGTCTACTATCTACCAAGTACTGTCTACTGTCTACTGTCTACTTTCTACTACCTACTGTCTACTGTCTACCACCTACTGTCTACTGTCTACCACCTACTGTCTACTACTTACTGTCTACTGTCTACTGCCTACTGTCTACTGTCTACTACTTACTGTCTACTGTCTACCGTCTACTGTCTACTGTCTACTGTCTACTGTCTACTTTCTACTACCTACTGTCTACTGTCTACTACCTACTGTCTACTACCTACTGTCTACTACCTACTGTCTACTGTCTAAAGTCTACTACCTACTGTCTACTGTCTACTACCTACTGTCTACTGTCTACTTTCTACTACATACTGTCTACTGTCTACTACCTACTGTCTACTGTCTACCACCTACTGTCTACCACCTACTGTCTACTACCTACCGTCTACTGTCTACCACCTACTGTCTACTGTCTACTGTCTACTACCTACTGTCTACTGTATACTACCTACTGTCTACTGTCTACCAAGTACTGTCTACTGTCTACTTTCTACTACCTACTGTCTACTACCTACTGTCTACTGTCTACCACCTACTGTCTACCACCTACTGTCTACTACCTACTGTCTACTGTCTACTACCTACCTATTGTCTACTGTCTACTACCTACCTATTGTCTACAGTCTACTACCTACTGTCTACTGTCTGCTACCTACTGTCTACTGTCTACTGTCTACTACCTAATGTCTACTGTCTACCACCTACTGTCTACTGTCTACTGTCTACTACCTACTGTCTACTGTCTACCACCTACTGTCTACTGTATACTACCTACTGTCTACTATCTACCAAGTACTGTCTACTGTCTACTGTCTACTTTCTACTGCCTACTGTCTACTGTCTACTGTCTACCACCTACTGTCTACTGTCTACCACCTACTGTCTACTACTTACTGTCTACTGTCTACTGCCTACTGTCTACTGTCTACTACATACTGTCTACTGTCTACCGTCTACTGTCTACTGTCTACTGTCTACTGTCTACTTTCTACTACCTACTGTCTACTGTCTACTACCTACTGTCTACTACCTACTGTCTACTGTCTAAAGTCTACTACCTACTGTCTACTGTCTACTACCTACTGTCTACTACCTACTGTCTACTACCTACCTATTGTCTACTGTCTACTGTCTACTTTCTACTACATACTGTCTACTGTCTACTACCTACTGTCTACTGTCTACCACCTACTGTCTACTACCTACTGTCTACTGTCTACCACCTACTGTCTACTGTCTACTGTCTACTACCTACTGTCTACTGTCTACCACCTGCTGTCCACTGTCTACTACCTACTGTCTACTGTCTACTACCTACTGTCTACTGTCTAAAGTCTACTACCTACTGTCTACTGTCTACCACCTACTGTCTACTGTCTACTACCTACTGTCTACTACCTGCTGTCTACTGTCTACCACCTACTGTCTACTGTCTACTGTCTACTACCTACTGTCTACTGTCTACCACCTACTGTCTACTGTCTACTGTCTACTACCTACTGTCTACTGTATACTACCTACTGTCTACTGTCTACCAAGTACTGTCTACTGTCTACTGTCTACTTTCTACTACCTACTGTCTACTGTCTACTACCTACTGTCTACTGTCTACTACCTACCTATTGTCTACTGTCTACCACCTGCTGTCTACTGTCTACTACCTACAGTCTACTGTCTACTACCTACTGTCTACTGTCTACTACCTACTGTCTACTGTCTACTACCTACTGTCTACTGTCTACTACCTACTGTCTACTGTCTACTACCTACTGTCTACTGTCTACCACCTGCTGTCCACTGTCTACTACCTACTGTCTACTGTCTACTACCTACTGTCTACTGTCTAAAGTCTACTACCTACTGTCTACTGTCTACCACCTACTGTCTACTGTATACTACCTACTGTCTACTATCTACCAAGTACTCTCTACTGTCTACTGTCTACTTTCTACTACCTACTGTCTACTGTCTACCACCTACTGTCTACTGTCTACCACCTACTGTCTACTACTTACTGTCTACTGTCTACTGCCTACTGTCTACTGTCTACTACTTACTGTCTACTGTCTACCATCTACTGTCTACTGTCTACTGTCTACTTTCTACTACCTACTGTCTACTGTCTACTACCTACTGTCTACTACCTACTGTCTACTACCTACTGTCTACTGTCTAAAGTCTACTACCTACTGTCTACTGTCTACTACCTACTGTCTACTACCTACTGTCTACTATCTACCTATTGTCTACTGTCTACTTTCTACTACATACTGTCTACTGTCTACTGTCTACTGTCTACTGTCTGCCACCTACTGTCTACCACCTACTGTCTACTGTCTACTGTCTACTACCTACTGTCTACCACCTACTGTCTACTGTCTACTGTCTACTACCTACTGTCTACTGTATACTACCTACTGTCTACTGTCTACCACCTACTGTCTACTGTCTACCACCTACTGTCTACTACTTACTGTCTACTGTCTACTGCCTACTGTCTACTGTCTACTACTTACTGTCTACTGTCTACCGTCTACTGTCTACTGTCTACTGTCTACTGTCTACTGTCTACTGTCTACTGTCTACTTTCTACTACCTACTGTCTACTGTCTACTACCTACTGTCTACTGTCTACTACCTACTGTCTACTGTCTACCACCTACTGTCTACCACCTACTGTCTACTACCTACCGTCTACTGTCTACCACCTACTGTCTACTGTCTACTACCTACTGTCTACTGTATACTACCTACTGTCTACTGTCTACCAAGTACTGTCTACTGTCTACTGTCTACTTTCTACTACCTACTGTCTACCACCTACTGTCTACTACCTACTGTCTACTGTCTACCACCTACTGTCTACCACCTACTGTCTACTACCTACTGTCTACTGTCTACTACCTACTGTCTACTGTCTACCACCTACTGTCTACCACCTACTGTCTACTACCTACCGTCTACTGTCTACCACCTACTGTCTACTGTCTACTACCTACTGTCTACTGTATACTACCTACTGTCTACTGTCTACCAAGTACTGTCTACTGTCTACTGTCTACTTTCTACTACCTACTGTCTACCACCTACTGTCTACTACCTACTGTCTACTGTCTACCACCTACTGTCTACCACCTACTGTCTACTACCTACTGTCTACTGTCTACTACTTACTGTCTACTGTCTACTGCCTACTGTCTACTGTCTACTACTTACTGTCTACTGTCTACCGTCTACTGTCTACTGTCTACTGTCTACTGTCTACTGTCTACTTTCTACTACCTACTGTCTACTGTCTACTACCTACTGTCTACTGTCTACTACCTACTGTCTACTGTCTACCACCTACTGTCTACCATCTACTGTCTACTACCTACCGTCTACTGTCTACCACCTACTGTCTACTGTCTACTACCTACTGTCTACTGTATACTACCTACTGTCTACTGTCTACCAAGTACTGTCTACTGTCTACTGTCTACTGTCTACCACCTACTGTCTACCACCTACTGTCTACTACCTACTGTCTACTGTCTACTACCTACCTATTGTCTACTGTCTACTACCTACCTATTGTCTACAGTCTACTACCTACTGTCTACTGTCTACTACCTACTTTCTACTTTCTACTACCTACTGTCTACTGTCTACTACCTTCTGTCTACTACCTACTGTCTACTACCTACTGTCTACTACCTACTGTCTACTGTCTACTACCTACTGTCTACTACCTACTGTCTACTACCTACCTATTGTCTACTGTCTACTGTCTACTTTCTACCACCTGCTGTCTACTGTCTACTACCTACCTATTGTCTACTGTCTACTACCTACTGTCTACTGTCTACTACCTACCTATTGTCTACTGTCTACTGTCTACCTATTGTCTACTGTCTACTACCTACTGTCTACTGTCTAAAGTCTACTACCTACTGTCTACTGTCTACTGTCTACTGTCTACTGTCTACTACCTACTGTCTACTGTCTACTACCTACTGTCTACTGTCTACCACCTACTGTCTACCACCTACTGTCTACTACCTACCGTCTACTGTCTACCACCTACTGTCTACTGTCTACTACCTACTGTCTACTGTATACTACCTACTGTCTACTGTCTACCTAGTACTGTCTACTGTCTACTGTCTACTTTCTACTACCTACTGTCTACCACCTACTGTCTACTACCTACTGTCTACTGTCTACCACCTACTGTCTACTACCTACTGTCTACTGTCTACTACTTACTGTCTACTGTCTACTGCCTACTGTCTACTGTCTACTACTTACTGTCTACTGTCTACCGTCTACTGTCTACTGTCTACTGTCTACTGTCTACTGTCTACTTTCTACTACCTACTGTCTACTGTCTACTACCTACTGTCTACTGTCTACTACCTACTGTCTACTGTCTACCACCTACTGTCTACCACCTACTGTCTACTACCTACCTATTGTCTACTGTCTACCACCTACTGTCTACTGTCTACTACCTACTGTCTACTGTATACTACCTACTGTCTACTGTCTACCAAGTACTGTCTACTGTCTACTGTCTACTGTCTACCACCTACTGTCTACCACCTGTCTACTACCTACTGTCTACTGTCTACTACCTACCTATTGTCTACTGTCTACTACCTACCTGTCTACAGTCTACTACCTACTGTCTACTGTCTACTACCTACTTTCTACTTTCTACTACCTACTGTCTACTGTCTACTACCTTCTGTCTACTACCTACTGTCTACTACCTACTGTCTACTACCTACTGTCTACTGTCTACTACCTACTGTCTACTACCTACTGTCTACTACCTACCTATTGTCTACTGTCTACTGTCTACTTTCTACTACCTACTGTCTACTGTCTACCACCTGCTGTCTACTGTCTACTACCTACCTATTGTCTACTGTCTACTACCTACTGTCTACTGTCTACTACCTACCTAGTGTCTACTGTCTACTACCTACTGTCTACTGTCTAAAGTCTACTACCTACTGTCTACTGTCTACTGTCGACTACCTACTGTCTACTACCTACTGTCTACTGTCTACTACCTACTGTCTACTGTCTACTACCTACTGTCTACTGTCTACCACCTGCTGTCCACTGTCTACTACCTACTGTCTACTGTCTACTACCTACTGTCTACTGTCTAAAGTCTACTACCTACTGTCTACTGTCTACCACCTACTGTCTACTGTCTACTACCTACTGTCTACTACCTGCTGTCTACTGTCTACCACCTACTGTCTACTGTCTACTGTCTACTACCTACTGTCTACTGTCTACCACCTACTGTCTACTGTCTACTGTCTACTACCTACTGTCTACTGTATACTACCTACTGTCTACTGTCTACCAAGTACTGTCTACTGTCTACTGTCTACTTTCTACTACCTACTGTCTACTGTCTACTACCTACTGTCTACTGTCTACCACCTACTATCTACCACCTACTGTCTACTACTTACTGTCTACTGTCTACTGTCTACTGTCTACTGTCTACTACTTACTGTCTACTGTCTACCGTCTACTACCTACTGTCTACTGTCTACTGTCTACTACTTACTGTCTACTGTCTACCGTCTACTGTCTACTGTCTACTTTCTACTACCTACTGTCTACTGTCTACTACCTACTGTCTACTACCTACTGTCTACTGTCTAAAGTCTAATACCTACTGTCTACTGTTTACTACCTACTGTCTACTACCTACTGTCTACTACCTACCTATTGTCTACTGTCTACTGTCTACTTTCTACTACATACTGTCTACTGTCTACTACCTACTGCCTACTGTCTACCACCTACTGTCTACCACCTACTGTCTACTACCTACTGTCTACTGTCTACTACCTACTGTCTACTGTCTACTGTCTACTACTTACTGTCTACTGTCTACCGTCTACTGTCTACTGTCTACTGTCTACTTTCTACTACCTACTGTCTACTGTCTACCACCTGCTGTCTACTGTCTACTACCTACCTATTGTCTACTGTCTACTACCTACTGTCTACTGTCTACTACCTACCTATTGTCTACTGTCTACCACCTGCTGTCTACTGTCTACTACCTACAGTCTACTGTCTACTACCTACTGTCTACTGTCTACTACCTACTGTCTACTGTCTACTACCTACTGTCTACTGTCTACTACCTACTGTCTACTGTCTACTACCTACTGTCTACTGTCTACCACCTGCTGTCCACTGTCTACTACCTACTGTCTACTGTCTACTACCTACTGTCTACTGTCTAAAGTCTACTACCTACTGTCTACTGTCTACCACCTACTGTCTACTGTCTACTACCTGCTGTCTACTACCTACTGTCTACTACCTACTGTCTACTGTCTACCACCTACTGTCTACTGTCTACTTTCTACTACCTACTGTCTACTGTATACTACCTACTGTCTACTGTCTACCAAGTACTGTCTACTGTCTACTGTCTACTTTCTACTACCTACTGTCTACTGTCTACTACCTACTGTCTACTGTCTACTGTCTACTACTTACTGTCTACTGTCTACCGTCTACTGTCTACTGTCTACTATCTACTACCTACTGTCTACTGTCTACTACCTACTGTCTACTGTCTACTACCTACTGTCTACTGTCTACCACCTGCTGTCTACTGTCTGCTATCTACCACCTACTGTCTACTGTCTACCACCTACTGTCTACTGTCTACTTTCTACTCTACTGTCTACTGTCTACTACCTACTGTCTACAACCTACTGTCTACTGTCTACCACCTACTGTCTACCACCTACTGTCTACTACCTACTGTCTACTGTCTACTACCTACTGTCTACTATCTACTACTTACTGTCTACTGTCTACCGTCTACTGTCTACTGTCTACCACCTACTGTCTACTTTCTACTACCTACTGTCTACTGTTTACTACCTACTGTCTACAACCTACTGTCTACTGTGTACCACCTACTGTCTACTGTCAACTACCTACTGTCTACAACCTACTGTCTACTACCTACTGTCTACTGTCTACTGTCTATGGTCTACCAGCTACTGTCTACTGTCTACCACCTACTGTCTACTTTCTACTACCTACTGTCTACTGTCTATTACCTATTGTCTACTGTCTACCACCTACTGTCTACTGTCTACTGTCTACCACCTACAGTCTACTGTCTATTACCTACTGTCTACTGTCTACTACTTACCGTCTACTGTCTACTGTCTACCAACTACTGTCTACTGTCTACTACCTACTGTCTACTGTCTACCACCTACTGTCTACTGTCTACCACCTACTGTCTACTGTCTACCACCTACTGACTACTGTCTACAACCTACTGTTTAATGTCTACTGTCTACTACATACTGTCTACTTTCTACTGTCTACCACCTACTACCTACTGTCTACCGTCTACTGTCTACAGTCTACTTTCTACCACCTAATAACTACTACCTACTGTCTACTGTCTACCACCTACTGTCTACTGTCTACTGTCACCTACCTACTGTCTACCACCTACTGTCTACTTTCTACTGTCTACTGTCTACTATCTACTGTCTACTGTATACCACCTACTATCTACTGCCTACTGTATACTGTCTACTGTCTACCACCTACTGTCTACTGTCTACTACCTACCGTCTACCACCTACTACCTACTGTCTACTGTCTACCATCTACATTCTACTATCTACTGTCTACTGTCTACTACCTACTGTCTACTACCTACTGTCTACTACCTACTGTCTACCACCTACTGTCTACTGTCTACTGTCGACTACCTACTATCTATCTTCTACTGTCTACCACCTACTGTCTACTGTCTACTGCCTACTGTCTACT
Source organism: Oncorhynchus tshawytscha (assembly GCF_018296145.1). Classification (NCBI taxonomy): domain Eukaryota; kingdom Metazoa; phylum Chordata; class Actinopteri; order Salmoniformes; family Salmonidae; genus Oncorhynchus; species Oncorhynchus tshawytscha. The sequence goes on along the minus strand of NW_024609051.1, from coordinate 58,773 downwards.
GTCTACCACCTACTACCTACTGTCTACTGTCTACAACCTACTGTCTTCTGTCTACTGTCTACCACCTACTGTCTACTGTCTACTGTCTACTGTCTACCACCTACTGTCTACTGTCTACTGTCTACTGTCTACTGTCTACTGTCTACCACCTACTGTCTACTGTTTACTGTCTACCACCTACTGTCTACTGTCTACTGTCTACCACCTACTGTCTACTGCCTACTGTCTACTGTCTACCACCTACTACCTACTGTCTACTGTCTACAACCTACTGTCTTCTGTCTACTGTCTACCACCTACTGTCTACTGTCTACTGCCTACTGTCTACTGTCTACCACCTACTACCTACTGTCTACTGTCTACCACCTACTGTCTACTGTTTACTGTCTACCACCTACTGTCTACTGTCTACTGTCTACTGTCTACCACCTACTGTCTACTGTCTACTGTCTACTACCTACTGTCTACTGTCTCTCCTATGGGAGTAGTGCTCTACAAAGGGAATAGGGTACTATTTGTGATGCAGCCCTATACTCAGGGACCAGGGAAGACTTCTAGGCCATTTAACAGAGTAACACAATGTGCTTTATACTCAGCACTCCTTCGCTACGGATGATAAACCTGATGTTAAAATACTTCTTCATTCCTGACACAGAGGACAAAATCTTTAGCTACTTTGAAAACTCTAACTCTTTCTACCTATCTTTGTCCATCTCTTTCTCTCTCTCTTTCTCCTTATATTTTGCATACTCTCCCTCTCCAACCCATGTTTCTCTCTCTCTCTCTCTCTCTCTCTCTCTCTCATCTTTCTCATCTTTCTCTAGTAGGTCTAGTAGTATGCCGATTTCGGAAGAAGGTTTTTCTCTGCAATATACTGTAGGTTGTAATCCTGAGTTGATTCTCCCTATTCTATTAACTTTCACACACAAGTTAATATGGCTGCTGTTCCTGTGGCGGGATTCAACATCAGGGAAATTTCTTAACAAGTCCAATACCTCAAATGAAAGATAAACACCTTGTTCATCTACCCATCATGTCAGATTTGTAAAATATTTTACAGCGAAAACACAACATATATTTATGTTAGACCACCACCAAACCATCGCCCACTGGAGTTTATAATTTACCCATTACCCACCTTGTTTTACCACTTCATCACTGATATAAACACTAATAATTCACGTGAACGTGATCGTACAATCATCTGTGTACTGTTTGTGTCGGATCTTGATTAGTAATGCCTTGCAATACAAAAGTGAATGCTATGTCATTT
>NW_024609051.1:0-52500 GCF_018296145.1 Oncorhynchus tshawytscha | reverse complement strand
TGACACAAGGCTTGTCAGACCAGGTTGCTATAACAGGCTGTCATTGGTCCTTTAGTAATGGCTGTGACTCTATTATGCCTGGTCAAAAGTTACCAGCTGAGTAAGGATTGCTTCGCCAGTCTACTACCAGACAATCTTACTAGAATCAACAGTCCTTTAGAATTTGACATTGATATCCCAGAGTGACTTCTTCCTCATCTGATTCCATCACATGTTTTCTGTTGTTGCTTTTGTCAAATGGCTGACTCAGAGTAGTGGCCTGGTCACACACACACACACACACACACACACACACACACACACACACACACACATACACACACACACACACACACACACACACACACACACACACACACACACACACACACACACACACACACACACACACACACACACACACACACACACACACATACACATACACATGCACACATACACATACACACATGCACGTACACACACATATACACACACACACACACACACACAAATACACAAATACACACACCATCAGAATTTCTAACAATCAGCATTCCTCCCTCCCTGTGTCCAACCCTCCCTTGTCTTTTTAAGCATTATACCATTCTCCAGCTATTTGTGCCTGGATCGATACATTGTGTTAACACAGAGGTTGCTGTTCCTGTGTTGGCATAGCCTGGGTGATTAATAAGACCTTAGTTACTGTAGATTCAGCACCAGGTACACACACACACACACACACACACACACACACACACACACACACATACACACACACACACACACACACACACGCTAATCAAAAACACACACACATGCACACGCAGGCTTGAGATAAAGAAATATGGTATCTCTCTCTCTGTCTCTCTCTCTCTGTCTCTCAATCTCTCTCTCCCTCTCTGTCTCACTCTCTCTCTGTCTCTCTCTCTCTCTCTCTCTGTCACTTTCTGTCTCTGTCTCTCTCTCCCTCCCTCCCTTCTCCTCTCTCTCTCTCTCTCTCTCTCTCGCTCTCTCCCCTCTCTCTTGCTCTCTCTCTCTCTCTCTCTCTCTCTCGCTCTCTCCCCTCTCTCTTTCTCTCCCTCTCCCTCTCCCCCCCCTCTCTCTCCCTCTCACTTCCTCTCTGTCTGTCTCTTTTAAACAATAAAAATGAACAATAAACTTTACACTCACAGAAGCTACAAAAGGTCATTATTTATGTATACATGGATTGTAACAATGTGCAAATGGTTAGATTACAAAAGGGATAATAAATATGGGTTGTTTTTACAAATCTTACTGCTGTGATGGCACACTGTGGTATTTCACCCAGTAGATATTGGAGTTTAGCAAAATGTAATTTGTTTTCGAAGTCTTTGTGGATCTGTGTAATCTGAGGGAAATGTGTATCTCTAATATGGCCATACATTGGGTAGGAGGTTAAGGAAGTGCAGCTCAGTTTCCACCTCATTTTGTGGGCAGTGAGCACATAGCCTGTCTTCTCTTGAGAGCCATGTCTGCCTACGGCGGCCTTTCTCAATAGCAAGGCTATGCTCACTGAGTCTGTACATAGTCAAAGCTTTCCTTTAGTTTCAGTCAGTCAAAGTGGTAAGGTGTGCCACTGTGTACTCTCTGTTTAGGGCCAAATAGCATTCTAGTGTGCTCTGTTTTTTTTCTTAGAAATTATTCATTTCCCCCTCCAGGATGGAGAAGCTGTCTTCATTAAAGTATGGGGTTTCTAGTGGGGGGATATAGGTTGCACACAGGAGGACATTTTTCTCTGATAAAATCCCTTTTGAATTTCTAGCCAAATGTAAAATGTTCCTATTTTGATCAATTTAATAGAGTGACTAAGGTCTGCTCTATAACAAATTAGCCAAATTAGTTTGGTGGATGAGCATACCCCCTGAGTCCCTTCCCCCACCTGTTTCACACCTGGTAGTTTGGTGGATGAGACTACCAGCTCTCTGTAACCTAGAGGGCAACCAGTGGGTCCATCTCCTCTATACCACCCACCTGGTAGTGTGGTGGATGAGACTACCAGCTCTCTGTAACCTAGAGGGCAACCAGTGGGTCCATCTCCTCTATACCACCCACCTGGTAGTGTGGTGGATGAGACTACCAGCTCTCTGTAACCTAGAGGGCAACCAGTGGGTCCATCTCCTCTATACCACCCACCTGGTAGTGTGGTGGATGAGACTACCAGCTCTCTGTAACCTAGAGGGCAACCAGTGGGTCCATCTCCTCTATACCACCCACCTGGTAGTGTGGTGGATGGGACTACCAGCTCTCTGTAACCTAGAGGGCAACCAGTGGGTCCATCTCCTCTATACCAGGTTTCACACCTGGTAGTTTGGTGGATGGGACTACCAGCTCTCTGTAACCTAGAGGGAAACCAGTCGGTCCATCTCCTATTTACCACCCACCTGGTAGTGTGTTGGATGGGACTACCAGCTCTCTGTAACCTAGAGGGCAACCAGTGGGTCCGTCTCCTCTATACCACCCACCTGGTAGTGTAGTGGATGGGACTACCAGCTCTCTGTAACCTAGAGGGCAACCAGTGGGTCCGTCTCCTCTATACCATGTTTCACACCTGGTAGTTTGGTGGATGGGACCACCAGCTCTCTGTAACCTAGAGGGCAACCAGTGGGTCTGTCTCCTCTATACCATGTTTCTTGTAGGATGACAATGTCTGTATTTCTGATTTCTTTGATGAAGTACAGATTCCTGCTCTTTAGGCCAAAGGCAGATGACCTCAGGTCTTGGATATTCCAGGATGTAATAGTGAAGACTTTGTGTTCCATAAAGTGTCCAATGTCGTTGGTCGTGTGGTTTAGCCTCAGGTCAGTAAGTGTGAGCAGAGCCTGCTGAGCATCTGGTACATTTTATTGGCTTGGGCTAGTGTAAGAGTGGGGGTTGGGCCTTTTTGCCCGCTCACGGCCTGGGCGTTTGTGTGACTTCCATGTTGAGGCCCTCTTTGCGGGAGTGGGGGTATAGTGTGGGCAGGAGGAGCATACATCTGATCTGAGGGGGCCTAAATGGGGTGTGGGCATGGTTGACTTGGGGGGTGTTGATTGGTTGGGGTGGGGGTGTGGATGTGGCTGGTGCTGTTGTGGTCTGGATGCAGGTCCTCTATGTGTAGGTCCGGGTGGGGGGGGTCCTGCAGGCCTGGAAGAGGTGTCTACTGATCTGTTTCTCCTGTGTGAAGTGTTGAGCATTTGAGAGTGATGTCCTTTCGGGTCCCGGCGAAGATGGGCACTGCTGCCTTGAATAGGTGGAGCTAGTCGTAAAGTATGTTCACTTCCAGGGCGAAGTGGTCAGGTATTCTGACACTGTGTACTCTCTGTTTAAGGCCAAATAGCATTTTAGTTTTCTCTGTTTTTTTGTTAATTCTTTCCAATGTGTCAAGTAATTATCATTTTGTTTTCTCATGATTTGGTTGTGTCTAATTGTGCTGTTGTCCTGGGGCTCTGTGGGGTGTGTTTGTGTTTGTGAACAGAGCCCCAGGACCAGCTTGCTTAGGGACTCTTCTCCAGGTTCATCTCTCTGTAGGTGATGGATTTGTTATGGAAGGTTTGGGAATCGCTTCCTTTTAGGTGGTTGTAGAATTTAACGGCTCTTTTCTGGATTTTGATAATTAGTGGGTATCGGCCTAATTCTGCTCTGCATGCATTATTTGGTGTTCTACGTTGTACACGGAGGATATTTTTGCAGAATTCTGCATGCAGAGTCTCAATTTGGTGTTTGTCCCATTTATGTGAAGTCTTGGTTGGTGAGCGGACCCCAGACCTCACAACCATGAAGGGCTCTCTGCTCCAGGTTTCCCTAAGGAGCCTGCGACTAAGATTGCCCTGAAGACAGTAAAAAGCTGGGTCAAGGAGAACTATGACAAGGTAGGACCTAGCTGGATTACTGTCTGAGACTTACTGTCTCTCCTACACACACTGTCTATGTTTATACTCTGGGAAGGCTCTCAGATGAGTTGGCCTAACTGTCTAATTGACTCTGGGAAGGCTCTGAGTTGAGCAGGCCTAACTGTCTAACTGACTCTGGGAAGACTTTCAGACGAGTAGGTCTAACTGTCTAACTGACTCTGGGAAGGCTCTCAGATGACTAGGCCTAACTGTCTAACTGACTCTGGGAAGGCTCTCAGATGACTAGGCCTAGCTGTCTAACTGACTCTGGGAAGGCTCTCAGATGACTAGGCCTAGCTGTCTAACTGACTCTGGGAAGGCTCTCAGATGACTAGGCCTAGCTGTCTAACTGACTCTGGGAAGGTTCTCAGATGAGATTCTCAGCTCAACTGACACTGTAGACTGACTGACAAGTTTTATTTATTTTATTTTTTTATTTCACCTTTATTTAACCAGGTAGGCTAGTTGAGAACACCTTTATTTAACCAGGTAGGCTAGTTGAGAACACCTTTATTTAACCAGGTAGGCTAGTTGAGAACACCTTTATTTAACCAGGTAGGCTAGTTGAGAACACCTTTATTTAACCAGGTAGGCTAGTTGAGAACACCTTTATTTAACCAGGTAGGCTAGTTGAGAACACCTTTATTTAACCAGGTAGGCTAATTGAGAACACCTTTATTTAACCAGGTAGGCTAGTTGAGAACACCTTTATCTAACCAGGTAGGCTAGTTGAGAACACCTTTATTTAACCAGGTAGGCTAGTTGAGAACACCTTTATTTAACCAGGTAGGCTAGTTGAGAACACCTTTATTTACCCAGGTAGGCTAGTTGAGAACACCTTTATTTAACCAGGTAGGCTAGTTGAGAACAAGTTCTCATTTGCAACTGCGACCTGGCCAAGATAAAGCATAGCAGTGTGAACAGACAACACAGAGTTACACATGGAGTAAACAATTAACAAGTCAATAACACAGTAGAAAAAAAGAGAGTCTATATACATTGTGTGCAAAAGGCATGAGGAGGTAGGCGAATAGTTACAATTTTGCAGATTAACACTGGAGTGATAAATGATCAGATGGTCATGTACAAGTAGAGATATTGGTGTGCAAAAGAGCAGAAAAGTAAATAAATAAAAACAGTATGGGGATGAGGTAGGTAAAAATTGGGTGGGCTATTTACCGATAGACTATGTACAGCTGTAGCGATCGGTTAGCTGCTCAGATAGCAGATGTTTGAAGTTGGTGAGGGAGATAAAAGTTTCCAACTTCAGCGATTTTTGCAATTCATTCCAGTCACAGGCAGCAGAGAACTGGAATGAAAGGCGGTCAAATGAGGTGTTGGCTTTAGGGATGATCAGTGAGATGCACCTGCTGGAGCGCGTGCTACGGGTGGGTGTTGCCATCGTGACCAGTGAACTGAGATAAGGCGGAGCTTTACCTAGCATGGACTTGTAGATGACCTGGAGCCAGTGGGTCTGGCGACGAATATGTAGCGAGGGCCAGCCGACTAGAGCATACAGGTCGCAGTGGTGGGTGGTATAAGGTGCTTTAGTAACAAAACTGATGGCACTGTGATAAACTGCATCCAGTTTGCTGAGTAGAGTGTTGGAAGCTATTTTTTAGATGACATCGCCGAAGTCGAGGATCGGTAGGATAGTCAGTTTTACAAGGGTAAGTTTGGCGGCGTGAGTGAAGGAGGCTTTGTTGCGGAATAGAAAGCCGACTCTAGATTTGATTTTAGATTGGAGATGTTTGATATGAGTCTGGAAGGAGAGTTTACAGTCTAGCCAGACAACAAGGTACTTATAGATGTCCACACATATTCTAGGACGGAACCAACCAGGGTGGTGATGCTAGTCGGGCGTGCGGGTGCAGTGAGAGAACTAGAGGGGGTACTAACATGGTTTATAGACATCTAGAGGGGATATTAACATGGTCTATAGACATCTAGAGGGGGTACTAACATGGTCTATAGACATCTAGAGGGGATATTAACATGTTCTATAGACATCTAGAGGGGGTATTAACATGGTCTATAGACATCTAGAAGGGGTATTAACATGGTCTATAGACATCTAGAGGGGGTATTAACATGGTCTATAGACATCTAGAGGGGATATTAACATGGTCAACATGGTCTATAGACATCTAGAAGGGGTATTAACATGGTCTATAGACATCTAGAGGGTGTATTAACATGGTCTATAGACATCTAGAGGGTGTATTAACATGTTCTATAGACATCTAGAGGGGGTATTAACATGGTCTATAGACATCTAGAAGGGGTATTAACATGGTCTATAGACATCTAGAGGGGGTACTAACATGGTCTATAGACATCTAGAGGGGATATTAACATGGTCAACATGGTCTATAGACATCTAGAGGGGATATTAACATGTTCTATAGACATCTAGAGGGGGTACTAACATGGTCTATAGACATCTAGAGGGGATATTAACATGGTCTATAGACATCTAGAGGGGATATTAACATGGTCTATAGACATCTAGAGGGGGTATTAACATGGTCTATAGACATCTAGAGGGGGTATTAACATGGTCTATAGACATCTAGAGGGGGTACTAACATGGTCTATAGACATCTAGAGGGGGTATTAACATGGTCTATAGACATCTAGAGGGTTTACTTACATGGTCTACAGGCATCTAGTGTCAAATCCCATGTCAGGGTTCTGTTTGTTGTCTTTCCTTCTGCCTTCAACACAATCCAGCCCTACATTCTGGCTCAGAGACTCATTCCGGACTTCTCCTTAGATGGGAGGCTGGTTTTGTGGCTGTTGGACTTCCTGAAGCAATGCTCACAGTGAGTCAAAATAGGTCCCCACGTGTCGGATATACGCAATACCAACACAGGCTCTCCTCATGGATGTGTTTTGTCCCCACTTCTGTACATTTTGTACAATAATTTACAATAATTTAATACAATTTTGTACAATAATAGTTGTACATAGTTCAGTTCCCATACTGACAGACACCTCGTTAAGTTCACTGATGACACTGCCACGATCAGCCTGTTGCATGATGACGTGGAACATCATGGCCCGGTCCTAGATGACTTTGTAGAGTGGTGTGAGGAATCACACTTGGTCCTCAATACCAACAAGACCAAAGAGACGTGCATGGACTTCAGGAAGCGTACAACACCTACCTCTGCAACATCTATCAGAGGTTAGAATATAGAGATTGTAGAGGAATATAAATATCTGGGTGTCCTTTTGGACAATAAGCTTCAGTGGAGTAAATGTACAGACCTGATCTACAAAAAGAGCCAACAGAGACTGTACTTTCTCAAAAAGTTAAATTATTTTAATATAGACTGTACTATACTGACTCTGTTTTACAAATCCTTTGTTGAGAGTATTTTAACTTTTTGTATTGTTTGTTGGTTTGGCAATGCCACTGTCAGCCAGAGAAATACGCTGAGAATGATTATTATCACAGCAAGCAAGGTACTTGGAGTCAAACAGACAGGCCTGGATGAGATCTTTAAGGTCAGGGCCCTCTGTAAGGCTCACAAAATCATTTTAGACCCAAGCCACCCCCTGTACCTGGACTTTGAACTACTCCCCTCTGGGCGCAGGTATAGGGCTCCCCTCAGCTAGAAAAACAGAACGAGACAATCATTTGTGCCAGGTGTGATATCCCTCCTAAATAGCTCGGGCGAATGTTCCTATCGACTCCGTAAGGCCAGCAGGCTAGTCTTTTCTTCATTTTTTATTTATTTATTTCTTATTTCTTCTTATTATTATTTTTATTGGTACGTAACTGTTATGAAAGTTGTATTGTCAATTTTGTTTTGTATTTAAACATCACTTTAGATGTGTATATGACACTGCAACAAACTTTCCCCATGGGGACAATAAAGTCAGTATGTAAGTAAGTAAGTATCTCCTGGTATCGCCTGGTATCTCCTGGTATCTCCTGGTGTCTACTGGTATCTCATGCTATCTCCTGGTATTGCCTGGTATCTACTGGTATCTCCTGGTATCTACTGGTATCTCCTGGTATCGCCTGGTATCTACTGGTATCTCCCTGTATCGCCTGGTATCTACTGGTATCGTCTGGTGTCTCCTGGTATCTACTGGTATTACATGCTATCTCCAGGTATCGCCTGGTATCTATTGGTATCTCCTGGTATCTCCTGGTATCAACTGACATCTCCTGGTATCTACTGGTATTGCCTGTGTCGTGTCTTTACTATCATCAATGTGATGATGATTATTTTATCAAATCAATTAAATATGTTGAATTATTATGAGGATTAAATTAATCCTGTAACAATTAAGTCATTAGAAATCTTGGGGCACCACGAAAAAGTTTATTTAATAAGTTACTTTTTTTTCCAAATTAACTCGTAAAAATATAAAGATCTCTTACATTTCAGCTATCAATCAGTCATTAATTAATTGTTACCTTCTCTCAGTCTCATTCTGAATGTCGCAAAATTCTTGGATATCTGCACGAACCCTAGCATAAAAGATGAATCAGCGAGATACAATTTGGCTTAGTTATTTATTTACTAACTAACTAAATAATCACACAGAATTACATAAACACACAAACAGGATAGCTTAGGCATTGATTACTACACGATGCAATGAAAAGTCACTGGTGGACTAACCCAATATGTTGGTTTGGTAGACAATGGAAAGGGGTGGGGACTGATAAAGAGCGGGAAAGACAGAGTGGGAGAGACAGAGAGTGAGCTTATTGTACATACATGTGGAAAATACATTCATCGTAATTATGGATTCTTTGCACCCTAAAAAAACACTCATTCCGATTTTAGAAACACATATTTACGCTTGTATGTCTTTGTTGTCTCTCTGTTGATATCGCTGGTTTAGTCTTAGGGAGTAGTTCGGTCAGAAGTGACTGGTTTGTCCACCAGAGGTCAAAGTCTGTCGCAGCTGTAGCTTGTTTGTTAGAATAGAGTCGTGAGAGGAAATTGTTCTTTGTCTCTCGTCTTCGTTCGAGTTTACTCAACTATTTGACATATACAGCTGCAGACTGTGAATGTGTAGCCTTTGTCTTCGTCACTCGTCGAGGTTCCTGACCATTTGTGACGTATTCAGCTCGCGCTGCACGTATGCTGGTCTGGTGGAGTCTAACCGTTCCGTACCTTTCAACTCACGCTGTCGGTCATGCTGATCTAATGTAGAGCTAGAACCATTTTACATGCCCGTAGCAACCTGGCAATGCACTGGTCTCTGGAGATTTACATTTCTTAACCATAGTCAGTGTGTGGACGTACGTCCTAACGTTCTCTGGTCAATGTACTGGTCTCTGGAGATTTACATTTCTTAACCATAGTCAGTGTGTGGACGTACGTCCCAACGTTCTCTGGTCAATGTACTGGTCTCTGGAGATTTACATTTCTTAACCATAGTCAGTGTGTGGACGTACGTCCTAACGTTCTCTGGTCAATGTACTGGTCTCTGGAGATGTACATTTCTTAACCATAGTCAGTGTGTGGACGTCCTAAAGTTCTCTGGTCAATGTACTGGTCTCTGGAGATTTACATTTCTTAAGCATAGTCAGTGTGTGGACGTACGTCCTAACGTTCTCTGGTCAATGTACTGGTCTCTGGAGATTTACATGTCTTAACCATAGTCAGTGTGTGGACGTACGTCCTAACGTTCTCTGGTCAATGTACTGGTCTCTGGAGATTGACATTTCTTAACCATAGTCAGTGTGTGGACGCACGTCCTAACGTTCTCTGGTCAATGTACTGGTCTCTGGAGATTTACATTTCTTAACCATAGTCAGTGTGTGGACGTACGTCCTAACGTTCTCTGGTCAATGTACTGGTCTCTGGAGATTTACATTTCTTAACCATAGTCAGTGTGTGGACGTACGTCCCAACGTTCTCTGGTCAATGTACTGGTCTCTGGAGATTTACATTTCTTAACCATAGTCAGTGTGTGGACGTACGTCCTAACGTTCTCTGGTCAATGTACTGGTCTCTGGAGATGTACATTTCTTAACCATAGTCAGTGTGTGGACGTCCTAAAGTTCTCTGGTCAATGTACTGGTCTCTGGAGATTTACATTTCTTAAGCATAGTCAGTGTGTGGACGTACGTCCTAACGTTCTCTGGTCAATGTACTGGTCTCTGGAGATTTACATGTCTTAACCATAGTCAGTGTGTGGACGTACGTCCTAACGTTCTCTGGTCAATGTACTGGTCTCTGGAGATTTACATTTCTTAACCATAGTCAGTGTGTGGACGTACGTCCTAACATTCTCTGGTCAATGTACTGGTCTCTGGAGATGTACATTTCTTAACCATAGTCAGTGTGTGGACGTCCTAAAGTTCTCTGGTCAATGTACTGGTCTCTGGAGATTTACATTTCTTAAGCATAGTCAGTGTGTGGACGTACGTCCTAACGTTCTCTGGTCAATGTACTGGTCTCTGGAGATTTACATGTCTTAACCATAGTCAGTGTGTGGACGTACGTCCTAACGTTCTCTGGTCAATGTACTGGTCTCTGGAGATTGACATTTCTTAACCATAGTCAGTGTGTGGACGCACATCCTAACGTTCTCTGGTCAATGTACTGGTCTCTGGAGATTTACATTTCTTAACCATAGTCAGTGTGTGGACGTACGTCCTAACGTTCTCTGGTCAATGTACTGGTCTCTGGAGATTTACATTTCTTAACCATAGTCAGTGTGTGGACGTACGTCCTAACGTTCTCTGGTCAATGTACTGGTCTCTGGAGATTGACATTTCTTAACCATAGTCAGTGTGTGGACGCACGTCCTAACGTTCTCTGGTCAATGTACTGGTCTCTGGAGATTTACATTTCTTAACCATAGTCAAATCAAATCAAATCAAATCAAATTTTATTTGTCACATACACATGGTTAGCAGATGTTAATGCGAGTGTAGCGAAATGCTTGTGCTTCTAGTTCCGACAATGCAGTAATAAAAAGCAAGTAATCTAACTAACAATTCCAAAAAAAAACTACTGTCTTATACACAGTGTAAGGGGATAAAGAATATGTACATAAGGATATATGAATGAGTGATGGTACAGAGCAGCATAGGCAAGATACAGTAGATGATATCGAGTACAGTATATACATATGAGATAAGTATGTAAACCAAGTGGCATAGTTAAAGTGGCTAGTGATACATGTATTACATAAGGATGCAGTCGATGATATAGAGTACAGTATCAACGTATGCATATGAGATGAACAATGTAGGGTAAGTAACATTATATAAGGTAGCATTGTTTAAAGTGGCTAGTGATATATTTACATCATTTCCCATCAATTCCCATGATTAAAGTGGCTGGAGTAGAGTCAGTGTCATTGACAGTGTGTTGGCAGTAGCCACTCAATGTTAGTGGTGGCTGTTTAACAGTCTGATGGCCTTGAGATAGAAGCTGTTTTTCAGTCTCTCGGTCCCAGCTTTGATGCACCTGTACTGACCTCGCCTTCTGGATGACAGCGGGGTGAACAGGCAGTGGCTCGGGTGGTTGATGTCCTTGATGATCTTTATGGCCTTCCTGTAGCATCGGGTGGTGTAGGTGTCCTGGAGGGCAGGTAGTTTGCCCCGGTGATGCGTTGTGCAGACCTCACTACCCTCTGGAGAGCCTTACGGTTGAGGGCGGTGCAGTTGCCATACCAGGCGGTGATACAGCCCGCCAGGATGCTCTCGATTGTGCATCTGTAGAAGTTTGTGAGTGCTTTTGGTGACAAGCCGAATTTCTTCAGCCTCCTGAGGTTGAAGAGGCGCTGCTGCGCCTTCCTCACGATGCTGTCTGTGTGAGTGGACCAATTCAGTTTGTCTGTGATGTGTATGCCGAGGAACTTAAAACTTGCTACCCTCTCCACTACTGTTCCATCGATGTGGATAGGGGGTGTTCCCTCTGCTGTTTCCTGAAGTCCACAATCATCTCCTTAGTGTTGTTGACGTTGAGTGTGAGGTTGTTTTCCTGACACCACACTCCGAGGGCCCTCACCTCCTCCCTGTAGGCCGTCTCGTCGTTGTTGGTAATCAAGCCTACCACTGTTGTATTGTCCGCAAACTTGATGATTGATTTGGAGGCGTGCATGGCCACGCAGTCGTGGGTGAACAGGGAGTACAGGAGAGGGCTCAGAACGCACCCTTGTGGGGCCCCAGTGTTGAGGATCAGCGGGGAGGAGATGTTGTTGCCTACCCTCACCACCTGGGGGCGGCCCGTCAGGAAGTCCAGTACCCAGTTGCACAGGGCGGGTCGAGACCCAGGGTCTCGAGCTTGATGACGAGCTTGGAGGGTACTATGGTGTTGAATGCCGAGCTGTAGTCGATGAACAGCATTCTCACATAGGTATTCCTCTTGTCCAGATGGGTTAGGGCAGTGTGCAGTGTGGTTGAGATTGCATCGTCTGTGGACCTATTTGGGCGGTAAGCAAATTGGAGTGGGTCAAGGGTGTCAGGTAGGGTGGAGGTGATATGGTCCTTGACTAGTCTCTCAAAGCACTTCATGATGACGGATGTGAGTGCTACGGGGCGGTAGTCGTTTAGCTCAGTTACCTTAGCTTTCTTGGGAACAGGAACAATGGTGGCCCTCTTGAAGCATGTGGGAACAGCAGACTGGTATAGGGATTGATTGAATATGTCCGTAAACACACCGGCCAGCTGGTCTGCGCATGCTCTGAGGGCGCGGCTGGGGATGCCGTCTGGGCCTGCAGCCTTGCGAGGGTTAACACGTTTAAATGTCTTACTCACTTCGGCTGCAGTGAAGGAGAGACCGCATGTTTCCGTTGCAGGCCGTGTCAGTGGCACTGTATTGTCCTCAAAGCGGGCAAAAAGTTATTTAGTCTGCCTGGGAGCAAGACATCCTGGTCCGTGACTGGGCTGGGTTTCTTCCTGTAGTCCGTGATTGACTGTAGACCCTGCCACATACCTCTTGTGTCTGAGCCGTTGAATTGAGATTCTACTTTGTCTCTGTACTGGCGCTTAGCTTGTTTGATAGCCTTGCGGAGGGAATAGCTGCACTGTTTGTATTCAGTCATGTTACCAGACACCTTGCCCTGATTAAAAGCAGTGGTCAGTGTGTGGACGTCCGTCTAACGTTCTCTGGTCGTTTTAAACCATTTGTAACGTACTGGAACCACTTCACTTCCTGGCAGCAACCTGGCATGTTTTGGTCTAATATGTTAAAACTCTTTTTAGGATAGGGGGCAGCATTTTCACTTTTGGATGAATTAGCGTGCCCAGAGTGAACTGCCTCCTACTCTGTCCCAGATGCTAATATATGCATAGTATTATTAGTAATGTTTATTATGAGTATTTTTTTGCAAAATCACCAGATGTTTTGGAATCAAAACATTACTGCACGTAATGCGCCAATGTAAACTGAGATTTTTGGATATAAATATGCACATTATCGAACAAAACATACATGTATTGTGTAACATGATGTCCTATGAGTGTCATCTGATGCAGATCATCAAAGGTTAGTGATTATTTCTGCTTTTTGTGACTCCTATCTTTGGCTGGAAAAATGGCTGTGTGTTTTTTTTTTTTGACTTGGCTAACAATCATATGTTGTGCTTTCGTTGTAAAGCATTTTTGAAATCGGACACGATGGGTAGATTAACAAGATGTTTATCTTTCATTTGCTGCATTAGACTTGTTAATGTGTGAAAGTTACATATTTCAAAATGATATTTTTGAATTTCGCGCGCTGCCTTTTCAGCGGAATGTTGTCGAGGGGTTCCGCTAGCGGAGCTACTGCCCGAGAAAGGTTAATTCTTCAGCGAGTCCTTTTAAACACTTTGGGGAAAAGGGCGTTCCATTAAGTTTAGCAAAATGTCTTTGCTCAAGTGGGCATGGTTACTGACTACATCAACTTTTCATGAAAAATTATATTCTCATTTAGATAGCCAAGATTGCATTTCATCTTCTCACAAATAGTTTTCAAATTTAATTCTATAAGATCCACAACATTTGGATGTAAACCTGACAACGGGAAATATACATATTCAGAGATACAGTTATGTTATTATCCGTCCTTAATGAGATCCCAAAACAACTGATCTGACATAATTATTCTTTATGTACCCACGGACCATTCCAAGTTCAAGCTCCTGGGGGTTTGACAGTGTGGAATGGAATGATCCATTTAAAGAACAGGAGGCTCTGACAGAGTGGAATGGAATGATCCGATTAAAGAACAGGGGCTCTGACAGAGTGGAATGGAATGATCCGTTTATTCATTCAGTCATGATTACAGACTAGTTTTGTCCTTACTATCCTGGAAGCAGAATGTTTTGATTTTGGTTGACTGCAACTTCATAGTCATTTTTTGTAATGTACTTGTATAATAACATTAATGAATTCATTCTCCCAGACTGACTGGTGCTGGGGAAGTAGAAGGAAGTGGCTAGCTTAACATCAAAGTGTTAGTTATAAGTGTCTTTGTATGGATGTGAATATGGACAATATACTGTATTTGTGAGGGAATGATTGGTATTGGAAGAGTATGATAAACGGAATGGAGTTTAAAAGGGCTTTTCGCTGCTTCTGTTACACACACACACACACACACACAACAGCGTCACATCAGTAAAGCTCAACCTCAATGTGGTCTGTTAACTTTCAAAGTACACGCCAGGTGGTGTCTGAGACAGGCCCCACAAATTGCCAAATACTCCAGCCACCAGAGATGTACTGTTGTCCATTCTCCAGACCGTCAGGCGGTACCGTCACATCAAGGCTAAGAAAAACAGACTAGTAAACAGCTTCTATCCCCTGGCCATAAATCTATTAAATGGCTAACAAATACTGGTTTTCCCTGCCCCATAGACTTTTCACACGGACTCTATACCCATCCACAGGAGTCTACCCTCTCACACACACACACACACACACACACACACACACACACACACACACACACACACACACACACACACACACACACACACACACACACACACACACACACACACACACTTCACTGTCACTCTTACACACACACACACACACACACACACACACACACACACACACACACACACACACACACACACACACACACACACACACACACACACACACACTCACCCTCACACACACACACACACACACACTCACACACACTCATTACGCCACACACTTACACCAACACGCACACCCCCCCCTCACATCTACGCTGCTGTTCATTGTTTATTCATTGAAATTACCATTAGTATCTATTTATTTATCCTGATACTGGTCACTAATTACTCCTGTTTCCATAAACTCAGCAAAAAAAGAAACGTCCCTTTTTCAGGACCCAGTCTTTCAAAGATAATTCATAGAAATCCAAATAACTTCACAGATCTTCATTGTAAAAGGTTTACAGTGAACACTGTTTCCAATGCTTGTTCAATGAGCCCATAAACAATTAATGAACATGCACCTGTGGAACGGTCGTTCCTGTTCAGGGGCAGAACGACAGATTTGAACTTGCAACTGATTGGGAATCATACTTAGGCAGCCTTTTTTCCCACCTATGTTGTGGGTAGTTGTTTATTTTCTGTGCTCCACGGTTGCATCACATTCTGTTTCTGTTTACCTGTTATTTTTGTGAAGGTTTCACTTTATTAAAGATGTGGAACTACATGCACGCTGAGCCTTGGCTCATTTATGACAGGGACTTTGAAGACAGTGAACGTGACGATGATCAGTAGTGTGTTTCGCTGAGGACGCATCCCAAATGGTCATGAATCCCATTTGGTTTACTGTATTTGAACTCTGCACTCTGAAACACACACTCACACACACACACACACACACACACACACACACACACACATGGGTCTTACACATCTCATCCCGATCTGTATTGAAGGATTGTCCTAGCTACCTCATTACCCATAGAAAACAACAGGCTTACTGATGCCCTGTCTTCTTGGCTCACTGTCAGCTTATTTTACCGTAGAGATGAAGACTAACACTGGCTCTAGGATTAAGTGGTTTGTGATAGCTCAATAGCTATTTATCTCCAATCTCAGGGTGTTAGCTAGCACACAAAATGACCAATGAACTAGGCCTTAACGCCCTATACAATTGTACATGCATTGGGTTATTGAAAAACATGTTCATTTATTGCAGGCCTAAATTCCCATTCATTTCCCCTTCCATCGACCATTCATTTCCCCGTTCTTTTCCCATTCATTTCCCCATTCATTTCCCATTCATTTCCCCGTTCATTTCCCATCCTTTAGTTTAATTTTACCTTGGACTGGTCTATTTAAAGCAGTGCTTCTCAATTATTTTCTGTTACCCCCCCCCCTTCCCCTCTCCCCCTAGGAAGAAGGAAACATTTTGCGTCCCCCAACTCTCCACCGCGACTGTAAATAGTATCATTCTATAAAATTGTTATCAGTACACCTCTGCATAACATTGTATCCTTATTAACATTAAAGAAAACAAAAAAAACAAAAAAAAGAAAGAAATATAGATAATCTATCCTTATTTAAACTGTAAAAAAAAATTGACAATTTGATACTGAAAATTAAAATGAAATATAATCAATAAATATGAATAAATTCAAATTGATCAGCAACATTAACTCAGGGGCACAGTATATGAAACACTTTGACCTACAAAACAAAAATGAATAAAACAATTTGTGCTGATTTTTAAAATCAAAATGAGGAGGTCAGGATTAATGGCTACAATGAGCAAGTTTTGCAGAGCACAGCTTTTCAAAGCGGGGTTTGAAGCATGATACTGCAACTCTCAGCTCCTGCTCAATGTTTAGCTGGGACCTGTACTTGGTCTTCAGTGCAGCAACAGCAGAGAAGCCAGTCTCACAAAGATAAGATGTTGCAAAAGGAAGAAGAATGCCCATGGCCCTCTGCCCTAAGAGTGGATACTGCCTCTCTACACTCAGCCAGAATTCACTCAGTGTCTGTGATATGAACCTCAGTCTCAATGTGGAGTCAGACGTCATATCAATGAACTGGTCCTCCTCTGCAGAGCTGAAACCAGTTGGAGCTGGTGCATTGAAAGGATCTCTCACCCAGTCATATTGGGAACGAATCCCATCAGTGATGAAATATGTTCCTTAATATATGGAATCACTGAGGTTGCATCATAGTCAGTAGTGTCAACAAATTCATACAGGTTCTCGAATGAATCAGTATTTCCTTCATCAAGTCGCCTGCCCCACATTGCAAGCTTTCGAGTGAAAGAGCGGATCTTGTCTGTGACCTGAGGGAGGTGTTTATGTTTCCCTTGAAGCTGTAGATTTAGTTCATTTAGCTTTCCAAATATGTCACTCAGGTAGGCCAGTTTTGCCAGGAATTCTCATCACTACATTTTTCTGCGAGGTCATACTTGTGCTCCTGCTCCGAAAACATTCTTATCTGCTCTCTGAGCTCGAAAACTCTGGACAAGACTTTTCCTCGTGACAGCCATCTTGCTTCACTGTGAAACAGCACAGCTTGATGTTCAGCTCCCATCTCCTCACAGATAGCAGAGAAGACTCTTGTTTTTAGTGGTCTGGTCTTTATACAATTGACTACACCTACAATGTCAGTCATAACCTCACTTAATTCAGAGGAAAGGTGCCTTGATGCCAGTGCTTATCTGTGCATAACACAGTGTGTCCACTCAGCCTTCTTGATGAGTGCCCGAAGTCCTTTTCTCATCCCTGCCATGGTCTGTGCACCATCACTGCAAACACCAATGCAGTTCTCCCACCTTAGCCCATTCTCAGTCAGGAAGCAGTCCAGCATTTTGAATAGCTCTTCAGCTGTGGCTCTGTCTCTGACATATTTACAAAACAGTAGATCCTCACACAGGGAGTTTGTCATGTCAAAACGTACATAAGCGATAAACAAACAGTCTTTGATGCTGTCTGTTGCTTCATCGAACTGTAAGGCAAAACGTTTGTCTTTGAGTTTATCTACCAGCTGTTCTTTAAGATCGTTAGCAATGTCATTTACACGTCTGACGACAGTGTCATTGGAGAGAGGGATAGTTTTTATTTTTGCAGCACTTGTGTCATCCAGCATGACAGAGACCATGTTTAATGCTGCAGGCAGTATCAGCTCCTCTGCTATGGAGTGTTTTTTTTTTTGCACTGAGCAATTTCATACAGCACCTTATGTGATGCTAACAGTGCTGGTTTACTGAAGTAGCATTCACAAAGCGGGACGATTGTTGGCAATATTCGGCACGTTTTCACTGTAAAAACTCAAGCGGCTTATCAGCGTGATTGGGGTGTAATGTCTTTAAGTGACGCCTTCATTTATTTGGCTTCATGCTGTCCGCTGACAACATGTTTAGACACAATAAACATACCGGTCTTTCCTCGTCCCCCACCGTAGTCACAGTGAAGCCAAGCGCTTTGTCATATCTCCTCGTCTCCCACCGTAGTCACAGTGAAGCCAAGCGCTTCCTCATATCTCCTCGTCTCCCACAGTAGTCACAGTGAAGCCAAGCGCTACATACACTTCATCATATCTCCTCGTCCCCCACCGTAGTCACAGTGAAGCCAAGCGCTTCGTCATATCTCCTCGTCTCCCACCGTAGTCACAGTAAAGCCAAGCGCTTCGTCATATCTCCTCGTCTCCCACCGTAGTCACAGTGAAGCCAAGCGCTTCGTCATATCTCCTCGTCTCCCACCGTAGTCACAGTGAAGCCAAGCGCTACAAATGCTTCGTCATATCTCCTCGTCCCCCACCGTAGTCACAGTGAAGCCAAGCGCTACATATGCTTCGTCATATCTCCTCGTCTCCCACCGTAGTCACAGTGAAGCCAAGCGCTACATACGCTTCATCATATCTCCTCGTCCCCCACCGTAGTCACAGTGAAGCGAAGCGCTTCGTCATATCTCCTCGTCTCCCACCGTAGTCACAGTAAAGCCAAGCGCTTCGTCATATCTCCTCGTCTCCCACCGTAGTCACAGTGAAGCCAAGCGCTTCGTCATATCTCCTCGTCCCCCACCGTAGTCACAGTGAAGCCAAGCGCTTCGTCATATCTCCTCGTCTCCCACCATAGTCACAGTGAAGCCAAGCGCTTCGTCATATCTCCTCGTCTCCCACCGTAGTCACAGTGAAGCCAAGCGCTACATACGCTTCATCATATCTCCTCGTCCCCCACCGTAGTCACAGTGAAGCGAAGCGCTTCGTCATATCTCCTCGTCTCCCACCGTAGTCACAGTAAAGCGAAGCGCTTCGTCATATCTCCTCGTCTCCCACCGTAGTCACAGTAAAGCGAAGCGCTTCGTCATATCTCCACGTCCCCCACCGTAGTCACAGTGAAGCCAAGCGCTTCGTCATATCTCCTCGTCTCCCACCGTAGTCACAGTGAAGCCAAGCGCTACATACGCTTCATCATATCTCCTCGTCCCCACCGTAGTCACAGTGAAGCCAAGCGCTACAAGCGCTTCGTCATATCTCCTCGTCTCCCACCGTAGTCACAGGGAAGCCAAGCGCTTCGTCATATCTCCTCGTCTCCCACCGTAGTCACAGTGAAGCCAAGCGCTTCGTCATATCTCCTCGTCCCCACCGTAGTCACAGTGAAGCCAAGCGCTTCGTCATATCTCCTCGTCTCCCACCGTAGTCACAGTGAAGCCAAGCGCTACATACGCTTCATCATATCTCCTCGTCCCCACCGTAGTCACAGTGAAGCCAAGCGCTTCGTCATATCTCCTCGTCTCCCACCGTAGTCACAGTGAAGCCAAGCGCTTCGTCATATCTCCTCGTCTCCCACCGTAGTCACAGTGAAGCCAAGTGCTACATACGCTTCGTCATATCTCCTCGTCTCACAGTGAAGCCAAGCGCTACATACGCTTCGTCATATCTCCTCATCTCCCACCATAGTCACAGTGAAGCCAAGCGCTACATATGCTTCGTCATATTTCCTTGTCTTAGCTTTCGGGAGACTTATGTTTGTCTCATTATATCCGTCTCTCTCTGCCTTTCTTTTCATCCCTGTTAAAATATGTTCCATGGTGTCTCTTAAGGGTTTGTTATCTGCACTTCATATCTCCTGCTCTGTGCTGTGTGCTCTTGTTCGGTGCAAAACAACCCTACTCCCTGCGGCAAAAAAAAGCATGTTCCCCGGGGTCACACGCGCCCCACTGGCATCGCTCTGAGCCCCCCCAGGGGGGCGCGCCACACTATTTGAGAAGGACTGATTTGAAGTGACAGAGTCGAGCATCCATCAATCTTGGTTCCAGAGTGACTGACGATAACCTTCTGAAGGTCACAGCTATTGACTACGGCAACCAGAAGTCATCTCTGTCACGTGGCTAGATATAAGTGCTAATTAAATCCATGTACTGTATACTGAACCTACCGAAGCATCTTGTAGTGTGATAGTGGCATCCCAAAAGGTACCCTATTCACTATGTAGTGCACTATGTTTGACCAGAGCCCCCTGTATAGTGCACTACTTTTGACCAGAACCCCCTGTATAGTGCACTACTTTTGACCAGAGCCCCCTGTATAGTGCACTACTTTTATACCAGGGCTCATTGTATAGTGAACTACTTTTGACCAGGGCCCAATGGGCCCCATTTGGGAATCAGTCAGGGTGTCTAATTGTCATGGCTCCTCCTCTGCAGTGCAGGGGCGGTTCCTCCTGCAGGCAGAGGAGGGTCGTTAGTGATTGGAGTCACTTGGGATCAGAGTATTTAAACTGTCACTAATCACCTCTCTCTCTCTCTGCTCCTCCAGGTATGAACCTGTTTTGTATGTTCTGTTGTAGTTTTGCATCGTTTTCACTCAGTCATTCACACACACAGATTCACGCATCCATGCACTTTACATACATCTTACATTATGATACTTCCACACCTCATTCCTTTTTCTTAGTTTAAAGTTAATAGTTTTGTTTACAATAAATAACTTTTTTTTAAATTGGCCTACACCTGTTGTTCGCGTCCCCTCATTTTTGCCACAGGCTATGAGCTGGCCGGTATAGTTGCAGTGAATGGTGTAGCTGTAGTGAATGGTTTTGGTGCAGTGAATTGTATAGCTGTTGTGAATCAAATAATTGTAGTGAACGGTATAGTTGTAATGAATGGTATAGTTGTAGTGAATGGTATAGTTGTAGTGAATGGTATAGTTGTAGTGAATGGTATAGTTGTAGTGAACGGTATAGTTGTAGTGAATGGTATAGTTGTAGTGAATGGTATAGTTGTAATGAATGGTATAGTTGTAGTGAATGGTATAGTTGTAGTGAATGGTATAGTTGTAGTGAACGGTATAGTTGTAATGAATGGTATAGTTGTAGTGAATGGTATAGTTGTAGTGAATGGTATAGTTGTAGTGAATGGTATAGTTGTAGTGAATGGTATAGTTGTAGTGAATGGTATAGTTGTAGTGAATGGTATAGTTGTAGTGAATGGTATAGTTGTAGTGAATGGTATAGTTGTAGTGAATGGTATAGTTGTAGTGAATGGTATAGTTGTAGTGAACGGTATAGTTGTAGTGAATGGTATAGTTGTAGTGAATGGTATAGTTGTAGTGAATGGTATAGTTGTAGTGAATGGTATAGTTGTAGTGAATGGTATAGTTGTAGTGAATGGTATAGTTGTAGTGAATGGTATAGTTGTAGTGAATGGTATAGTTGTAGTGAATGGTATAGTTGTAGTGAATGGTATAGTTGTAATGAATGGTATAGTTGTAGTGAATGGTATAGTTGTAGTGAATGGTATAGTTGTAGTGAATGGTATAGTTGTAGTGAATGGTATAGTTGTAGTGAATGGTATAGCTGTAGTGAAAGTAATGCTGTAGTGAATTAGACAGTTAAACCACTCTACTTACAGTAGTTATCTCATGAATTATATTAAAACCTCTTCATGTTTATGTGTTGTAGTGAATGGTTGCATTTGTCCTTCTTTAGCTGATGATTGATGTAAGGTGTACCAGGGGAATGTAAGGTGTACCAGGGGAATGTAAGGTGTACCAGGGAATGTAAGGTGTACCAGGGGAATGTAAGGTATACCAGGGGAATGTAAGGTGTACCAGGGAATGTAAGGTGTACCAGGGGAATGTAAGGTGTACCAGGGGAATGTAAGGTGTACCAGGGGAATGTAAGGTGTACCAGGGGAATGTAAGGTGTACCAGGGAATGTAAGGTGTACCAGGGGAATGTAAGGTGTACCAGGGGAATGTAAGGTATACCAGGGAATGTAAGGTGTACCAGGGGAATGTAAGGTGTACCAGGGAATGCAAGGTGTACCAGGGGAATGTAAGGTATACCAGGGAATGTAAGGTGTACCAGGGGAATGTAAGGTGTACCAGGGAATGTAAGGTGTACCAGGGAATGTAAGGTGTACCAGGGGAATGTAAGGTGTACCAGGGAATGTAAGGTGTACCAGGGGAATGTAAGGTGTACCAGGGGAATGTAAGGTGTACCAGGGAATGTAAGGTGTACCAGGGAATGTAAGGTGTACCAGGGAATGTAAGGTGTACCAGGGAATGTAAGGTGTACCAGGGGAATGTAAGGTGTACCAGGGAATGTAAGGTATACCAGGGAATGTAAGGTGTACCAGGGAATGTAAGGTGTACCAGGGGAATGCAAGGTGTACCAGGGAATGTAAGGTGTACCAGGGAATGTAAGGTGTACCAGGGAATGTAAGGTGTACCAGGGGAATGTAAGGTATACCAGGGAATGTAAGGTGTACCAGGGGAATGTAAGGTGTACCAGGGGAATGCAAGGTGTACCAGGGAATGTAAGGTGTACCAGGGAATGTAAGGTGTACCAGGGAATGTAAGGTGTACCAGGGAATGTAAGGTATACCAGGGGAATGTAAGGTGTACCAGGGAATGTAAGGTGTACCAGGGGAATGTAAGGTGTACCAGGGAATGTAAGGTGTACCAGGGAATGTAAGGTGTACCAGGGAATGTAAGGTGTACCAGGGAATGTAAGGTGTACCAGGGAATGTAAGGTGTACCAGGGAATGTAAGGTGTACCAGGGAATGTAAGGTGTACCAGGGAATGTAAGGTATACCAGGGAATGTAAGGTGTACCAGGGAATGTAAGGTGTACCAGGGAATGCAAGGTGTACCAGGGAATGTAAGGTATACCAGGGGAATGTAAGGTGTACCAGGGGAATGTAAGGTGTACCAGGGAATGTAAGGTGTACCAGGGGAATGTAAGGTATACCAGGGAATGTAAGGTGTACCAGGGAATGTAAGGTGTACCAGGGAATGTAAGGTGTACCAGGGAATGTAAGGTGTACCAGGGAATGTAAGGTGTACCAGGGAATGTAAGGTGTACCAGGGGAATGTAAGGTGTACCAGGGAATGTAAGGTATACCAGGGGAATGTAAGGTGTACCAGGGAATGTAAGGTGTACCAGGGAATGCAAGGTGTACCAGGGGAATGTAAGGTATACCAGGGGAATGTAAGGTGTACCAGGGAATGTAAGGTGTACCAGGGAATGTAAGGTGTACCAGGGAATGTAAGGTGTACCAGGGGAATGTAAGGTGTACCAGGGAATGTAAGGTGTACCAGGGGAATGTAAGGTGTACCAGGGAATGTAAGGTGTACCAGGGAATGTAAGGTGTACCAGGGAATGTAAGGTGTACCAGGGAATGTAAGGTGTACCAGGGGAATGTAAGGTGTACCAGGGAATGTAAGGTATACCAGGGAATGTAAGGTGTACCAGGGAATGTAAGGTGTACCAGGGAATGCAAGGTGTACCAGGGAATGTAAGGTGTACCAGGGAATGTAAGGTGTACCAGGGAATGTAAGGTGTACCAGGGAATGTAAGGTATACCAGGGAATGTAAGGTGTACCAGGGAATGTAAGGTGTACCAGGGAATGTAAGGTGTACCAGGGAATGTAAGGTGTACCAGGGAATGTAAGGTGTACCAGGGGAATGTAAGGTGTACCAGGGAATGTAAGGTGTACCAGGGAATGTAAGGTGTACCAGGGAATGTAAGGTGTACCAGGGGAATGTAAGGTGTACCAGGGGAATGTAAGGTATACCAGGGGAATGTAAGGTGTACCAGGGAATGTAAGGTGTACCAGGGGAATGTAAGGTATACCAGGGAATGTAAGGTGTACCAGGGGAATGTAAGGTGTACCAGGGAATGTAAGGTGTACCAGGGGAATGTAAGGTATACCAGGGAATGTAAGGTGTACCAGGGAATGTAAGGTGTACCAGGGGAATGTAAGGTGTACCAGGGAATGTAAGGTGTACCAGGGGAATGTATCAACATCCAGCCTTGAGAAGCTTAAGAGTGTATTTTATCGGTTAGTGTCTGTAAGCAACGAATTTGAGAAGCTGTTTTGATTGTGTTCTCTGACTCTGAGAGCTCCTGCCTGTTTTCATCATGTACATTTATGTTTTATTAATTTGTATCCTCACCATGAGTGGATCAATCAGGATTGATCGTAGCTCATGTCTACATACTAAAATGCGGAAATTCTTTCATTTCAGATTTCCTTAGAGTTTTCTCCATGGAAGAATAACCTGTTGGATAGAAGCTATGAAACAATGTATTTTAAGAAACTTCATCATATACTTGTTGACGTAGGTGCTGCCTGATGGGTTAACAACGAGGGGCATTAGCATAGCCTGGTAAATCCCACCCTGGGCTCCAGGCCTGCTGGCTGATGGGTTAACAACTTGGTGCATTAGCATAGCCTGGGTGGGGGTGAGGTAGACTGGGTGGGAAGTGTGTGTGTATATTTGGGGTTGGGTGTGTGTGTGTTTGTTCATGTAAGTGCGTGTGCATGTGGGTGAGGTCTAATGTACGTTGAGATATGCTAAGAGGAAAGGGGCTGAATTCAGTTTGTATACAGCAGTTTATGGTGTAGAGCAGTGGTTCGTAGACAGCAGTTTATGGTGTAGGGCAGTGGTTCGTAGACAGCAGTTTATGGTGTAGAGCAGTGGTTCGTAGACAGCAGTTTATGGTGTAGGGCAGTGGTTCGTAGACAGCAGTTTATGGTGTAGGGCAGTGGTTCGTAGACAGCAGTTTATGGTGTACGGCAGTGGTTCCCAACCTTTTTTTGGTGACTGTACCACCAACTGAAATGTGCTCTTCCCGGAGTACCCCTGGAGTACCCCCTCATGTGTATTTTACCAGTATGCCCATGGTCTCATGAGTCTTCTCAAGTCCCCCTACAGATAGACCAAGTACCCCCAGGAGCCCAGTACCCCATCTATGGCTAGGTCAAGTACCCCCAGGGTCCTAGTACCCCTCTATGGCTAGCCTACCTGGTTAAATAAAGGTGTTCTCAACTGGCCTAGCCAAGTAAAAACAAATTAAAACAAAACAAAAAATGAGAAGGGGGGAGTAGTGGAGGGAGAAGAGAGAAATTAACAGAAGTGCTAGTACCTGCTAGTGAAGTGCTAGTGAAAATAGGGATGTTCATCAAGTTCAATCTGCTTGTTGCCATTTTCATTGTTAAACATGTTCCTACGTTGTATTCTTCTCCTCGTGTGTGTTAAATCAAATCAAATGTATTTGTCACATACACATGGTTAGATGTTAATGCGAGTGTAGCGAAATGCTTGTGCTGCTTTTTTTCTTTTTTTCTTTCACCTTTATTTAACCAGGTAGGCTAGTTGAGAACACCTTTATTTAACCAGGTAGGCTAGTTGAGAACACCTTTATTTAACCAGGTAGGCTAGTTGAGAACACCTTTATTTAACCAGGTAGGCTAGTTGAGAACACCTTTATTTAACCAGGTAGGCTAGTTGAGAACACCTTTATTTAACCAGGTAGGCTAGTTGAGAACACTTTTATTTAACCAGGTAGGCTAGTTGAGAACACCTTTATTTAACCAGGTAGGCTAGTTGAGAACACCTTTATTTAACCAGGTAGGCTAGTTGAGAACACCTTTATTTAACCAGGTAGGCTAGTTGAGAACACCTTTATTTAACCAGGTAGGCTAGTTGAGAACAAGTTCTCATTTGCAACTGCGACCTGGACAAGATAAAGCATAGCAGTGTGAACAGACAACACAGAGTTATACATGGAGTAAACAATAAACAAGTCAATAACACTGTAGGGGAAAAAAAGGGAGTCTATATACATTGTGTGCAAAAGGCATGAGGAGGTAGGCGAATAACTACAATTTTGCAGATTAACACTGGAGTGATAAATGATCACATGGTCATGTACAGGTAGAGATATTGGTGTGCAAAAGAGCAGAAAAGTAAATAAATAAAAACAGTATGGGGATGAGGTAGGTAAAAATTGGTGGGCTATTTACCGATAGACTATGTACAGCTGCAGCGATCGGTTAGCTGCTCAGATAGCAGATGTTTGAAGTTGGTGAGGGAGATAAAGGTCTCCAACTTCAGCATTTTTTTTTTTTGCAATTCGTTCCAGTCACAGGCAGCAGAGAACTAGAAGGAAAGAAGGCCAAATGAGGTGTTGGCTTTAGGGATGATCAGTGAGATACACCTGCTGGAGCGTGTGCTACGGATGGGTGTTGCCATCGTGACCAGCGAACTGAGATAAGGCGGAGCTTTACCTAGCATGGACTTGTCGATGACCTGGAGCCAGTGGGTCTGGCGACTAATATGTAGCGAGGGCCAGCCGACTAGAGCATACAGGTCGCAGTGGTGGGTGGTATGAGGTGCTTTAGTGACAAAACGGATGGCACTGTGATAAACTGCATCCAGTTTGCTGAGTAGAGTGTTGGAAGCAATTTTGTAGATGACATCGTCGAGGATCGGTAGGATAGTCAGTTTTACTAGGGTAAGTTTGGCGGCGTGAGTGAAGGAGTCTTTGTTGCGGAATAGAAGCCGACTCTTGATTTGATTTTCAATTGGAGATGTTTGATATGAGTCTGGAAGGAGAGTTTACAGTCTAGCCAGACACCTAGGTACTTATAGATGTCCACATATTCAAGGTCGGAACCATCCAGGGTGGTGATGCTGGTCAGGCGTGCGGGTGCAGGCAGCGAACGGTTGAAAAGCATGCATTTGGTTTTACTAGCGTTTAAGAGCAGTTGGAGGCCACGGAAGGAGTGTTGTATGGCATTGAAGCTCGTTTGGAGGTTAGATAGCACATTGTCCAAGGACGGGCCGGATGTATATAGTGTATATAGAGTGTTGTCTGCGTAGAGGTGGATCAGGGAATCGCCCGCAGCAAGAACAACATCATTGATATGTACAGAGAAAAGAGTCGGCCCGAGGATTGAACCCTGTGGCACCCCCATAGAGACTGCCAGAGGACCGGACAGCATGCCCTCCGATTTGACACACTGAACTCTGTCTGCAAAGTAGTTGGTGAACCATGCAAGGCAGTCATCCGAAAAACCGAGGCTACTGAGTCTGCCGATAAGAATATGGTGATTGACAGAGTCGAAAGCCTTTGCAAGGTCGATGAAGACAGCTGCACAGTACTGTCTTTTATCGATGGCGGTTATGATATCGTTTAGTACCTTGAGCGTGGCTGAGGTGCACCCGTGACCGGCTCGGAAACCAGATTGCACAGCGGAGAAGGTACGGTGGGATTCGAGATGGTGACCTGTTTGTTGACTTGGCTTTCGAAGACCTTAGATAGGCAGGGCAGGATGGATATAGGTCTGTAACAGTTTGGGTCCAGGGTGTCTCCCCCTTTGAAGAGGGGGATGACTGCGGCAGCTTTCCAATCCTTGGGGATCTCAGACGATATGAAAGAGAGGTTGAACAGGCTGGTAATAGGGGTTGCGACAATGACAATAGTTTTAGAAATAGAGGGTCCAGATTGTCAAGCCCAGCTGATTTGTACGGGTCCAGGTTTTGCAGCTCTTTCAGAACATCTGCTATCTGGATTTGGGTCAAGTAGAACCTGGAGAGGCTTGGGCGAGTAGCTGCGGGGGGGCGGAGCTGTTGGCCGAGGTTGGAGTAGCCAGGCGGAAGGCATGGCCAGCCGTTGAGAAATGCTTGTTGAAGGTTTCGATAATCATGGATTTATCGGTGGTGACCGTGTTACCTAGCCTCAGTGCAGTGGGCAGCTGGGAGGAGGTGCTCTTGTTCTCCATGGACTTCACAGTGTCCCAGAACTTTTTGGAGTTGGAGCTACAGGATGCAAATTTCTTCCTGAAGAAGCTGGCCTTAGCATTCCTGACTGACTGCGTGTATTGGTTCCTGACTTCCCTGATCAGTTGCATATAGCGGGGACTATTCGATACTATTGCAGTCTGCCACAGGATGTTTTTGTGCTGGTCGAGGGCAGTCAGGTCTGGAGTGAACCAAGGGCTATATCTGTTCTTAGTTCTGCATTTTTGAATGGAGCATGCTTATCTAAAATGGTGAGTAAGTTACTTTTAAAGAATGACCAGGCATCCTCAACTGACGGGATGAGGTCAATGTCCTTACAGGATACCCGGGCCAGGTCGATTAGAAAGGCCTGCTCACAGAAGTGTTTTAGGGAGCGTTTGACAGTGATGAGGGGTGGTCGTTTGACTGCGGCTCTGTAGTGGATACAGGCAATGAGGCAGTGATCTCTGAGATCCTGGTTGAAGACAGTGGAGGTGTATTTGGAGGGCCAGTTGGTCAGGATGACGTCTATGAGGGTGCCCTTGTTTACAGATTTAGGGTTGTACCTGGTGGGTTCCTTGACGATTTGTGTGAGATTGAGGGCATCTAGCTTAGATTGTAGGACTGCCGGGGTGTTAAGCATATCCCAGTTTAGGTCACCTAACAGAACAAACTCTGAAGCTAGATGGGGGGCGGTCAATTCACAAATTGTGTCCAGGGCACAGCTGGGCACAGCTGGGAGCTGAGGGGGTCGGTAGCAGGCGGCAACAGTGAGAGACTTATTTCTGGAGAGAGTCATTTTCAAAATTAGTTGTTCGAACTGTTTGGGTATGGACCTGGAAAGTATGACATTACTTTGCAGGCTATCTCTGCAGTAGACTGCAACTCCTCCCCCTCCTCAGTTCTATCTTAACGGAAAATGTT
The DNA here is from genome assembly GCF_018296145.1 of Oncorhynchus tshawytscha. Taxonomy (NCBI): domain Eukaryota; kingdom Metazoa; phylum Chordata; class Actinopteri; order Salmoniformes; family Salmonidae; genus Oncorhynchus; species Oncorhynchus tshawytscha. Next base: position 23,746 of record NW_024609051.1, on the reverse strand, counting down.
ATAGTTTGGTATGGAAATCTCAGAATTTTTGGTGGCCTTCCTGAGCCAGGATTCAGACACGGCAAGGACATCAGGGTTAGCAGAGTGTGCTAAAGCAGTGAGTAAAACAAACTTAGGGAGGAGGCTTCTGATGTTGACATGCATGAAACCAAGGCTTTTCGATCACAGAAGTCAACAAATGAGGGTGCCTGGGGACATGCAGGGCCTGGGTTTACCTCCACATCACCCGCGAAACAGAGGAGAAGTAGAATGAGGGTGCGGCTAAAGGCTATCAAAACTGGTCGCATAGAGCATTGGGGACAGAGAATAAAAGGAGCAGATTTCTGGGCATGGTAGAATATATTCAGGGCATAATGCGCAGACAGGGGTATGGTGGGGTGCGGGTACAGCGGAGGTAAACCCAGGCAGTGGGTGATGATGAGAGGTTGTATCACTGGACATGCTGGTTGTAATGGGTGAGGTCAACGCATGTGTGGGAGGTGGGACAAAGGAGGTATCAGGGGTATGAAGAGTGGAACTAGGGGCTCCATTGTAAACTAAAACAATGATAACTAACCTGAACAACAGTATACAAGGCATATTGACATTTGAGAGAGACATACAGCGAGGCATACAGTAATCACAGGTGTTGAATTGGGAGAGCTAGCTAAAACACTAGCTAAAACAGTGGTTGAGACAACAACAGCTAATCAGCTAGCACAACAACAGCAGGTAAAATGGCGTTGACTAGGCAGGAGGGTCGGATTAACTACACACAGAGCCTGAGTGCGGCTGGGGCCGACAGATAAAACATAAACAAGCAGAATGGAGTACCGTGAATAATGGACAGTCCAGAGTGCATCAGCTATGTAGCCAAGTGATCAGTGTCCAGGGGGCAGCGGTGGATGGGACAGGGAAGCTAGACTGGCGAGTATTATCCAGGTTAAAAAACTGTCTGGCTGTGCAGAAGGTAAAAGGTAAAAGCCGCTAGCAGTGGCTAACAATGACTAAATAACTTGTAGCTAGTTAGCTGGTTAGCTTCTGGAGGTTCTTGAGTGTGTTCTACAAATTTAAAATAGTAGCGATTCCGTATCACATTGGGTGAGGCAGGTTACCGGAAGGTATAAACAAATAAAAAATCGAAAAGAGATTGAAAGTAAATATGGGTCCAGTGAGTGGTTGGGACGCGGCGATTCTAGTTCCGACAATGCAGTAATAACAAATGAGTAATCTAACCTAACAATTCCAAAACTACTACCTTATACACAGTGTAAGGGGATAAAGAACATGTCCATAAGGATATATGAATGAGTGATGGTACAGAACGGCATAGGCAAGATGCAGTAGATGGTATCGAGTACAGTATATACATATGAGATGAGTAATGTAGGGTATGTAAACATTATATTAAGTAGCATTGTTTAAAGTGGCTAGTGATGTATTTTACATGGTGGCAAATAAAGTTTTGACTCAAAAAACAAAAAGGACAAAAGTCCATGGTTCCAACAATACAGACAATACAGACACTACATGTCCCATGGCCATGCATGTAGATGAGAGAGGGAGAGAGATTGCTTCCCAGCCCGCTCTTCTGTCACCTGCAGTTTTGTATAGTCACACAAACCACGCACACGTGTGTGTGTGTGTGTGTGTGTGTGCGCGTACGCGCTTGAGCGTGTGCATGTATGTGCATGTATATATGTTATTACTAAGCGGGAGATGTGAAGGAAACTACCTTGGTTCTATCATTTCACTTCATAACTCCATCCAGTCCTTAATTTGCACATTTTAAATGTACCTTTACTGTCCTCAAACTGATATAGGCAGAGCTACAGTTTAACTGATTTGACTTCAGTTTCAGGCATTTGTCTAAATTTCTCCAAACGGCAAATTTCTATGTGTTTTTGACATCCTTATTTGCTCCTTCTGATCCACATCATTTAGTTACTTCAAAACGTCAAATGAGACTTTTATTCACATTTCAAATGTCTCAGTTAAGGGTTAAGGTTTGGGATAGGGTTAAAACATCATGTTTAGGCATTCATTCTGAATGTCTCAGTTAAGGGTTAAGGTTTGGGATAGGGTTAAAACATAATGTTCATGCATTCATTCTGAAGATAAAGCAAAGCCGTTCGACAGATACAACAACACAGAGTTACACATGGAGTAAAACAAACATACAGTCAATAATACAGTAGAAATATAAGTCTATATACAATGTGAGCAAATGAGGTGAGATAAGGGAGGTAAAGGCAAAAAAAAGGCCACGGTGGCAAAGTAGAGATAGAAATAATGGGGTGCAAAGGAGCAAAATAAATAAATACAGTAGGGGAGAGGTAGTGGTTTGGGCAAAATTATAGATGGGATATGTACAGGTGCAGTAATCTGTGAACTGCTCTGACAGCTGGTGCTTAAGGAGATAAGTGTTTACAGCAGAAGAGAACTGGAAGGAAAGGCGGCCAAAGATATACCTGCTGGAGCGCGTGCTACAGGTGGGTGCTGCTATGGTGACCAGCGAGATATACCTGCTGGAGCGCGTGCTACAGGTGGGTGCTGCTATGGTGACCAGCGAGATATACCTGCTGGAGCGCGTGCTACAGGTGGGTGCTGCTATGGTGACCAGCGAGATATACCTGCTGGAGCGCGTGCTACAGGTGGGTGCTGCTATGGTGACCAGCGAGATATACCTGCTGGAGCGCGTGCTACAGGTGGGTGCTGCTATGGTGACCAGCGAGATATACCTGCTGGAGCGCGTGCTACAGGTGGGTGCTGCTATGGTGACCAGCGAGATATATCCTGCTGGAGCGCGTGCTACAGGTGGGTGCTGCTATGGTGACCAGCGAGATATACCTGCTGGAGCGCGTGCTACAGGTGGGTGCTGCTATGGTGACCAGCGAGATATACCTGCTGGAGCGCGTGCTACAGGTGGGTGCTGCTATGGTGACCAGCGAGATATACCTGCTGGAGCGCGTGCTACAGGTGGGTGCTGCTATGGTGACCAGCGAGATATACCTGATGGAGCGCGTGCTACAGGTGGGTGCTGCTATGGTGACCAGCGAGATATACCTGCTGGAGCGCGTGCTACAGGTGGGTGCTGCTATGGTGACCAGCGAGATATACCTGCTGGAGCGCGTGCTACAGGTGGGTGCTGCTATGGTGACCAGCGAGATATACCTGCTGGAGCGCGTGCTACAGGTGGGTGCTGCTATGGTGACCAGCGAGATATACCTGCTGGAGCGCGTGCTACAGGTGGGTGCTGCTATGGTGACCAGCGAGATATACCTGCTGGAGTGCGTGCTACAGGTGGGTGCTGCTATGGTGACCAGCGAGATATACCTGCTGGAGCGCGTGCTACAGGTGGGTGCTGCTATGGTGACCAGCGAGATATACCTGCTGGAGCGCGTGCTACAGGTGGGTGCTGCTATGGTGACCAGCGAGCTGAGATAAGGGGGACTTTACCTAGCAGGGTCTTGTAGATGACCTGGAGCCAGTGGGTTTAGCGACGAGTATGAAGCGATGGCCAATCAACGAGAGCGTACAGGTCGCAGTGGTGGGTAGTATATGGGGCTTTGGTGATGAAATGGCACTTCGATAGACTGCATACAATTTATTGAGTAGGGTGTTGGAGGCTATTTTGTAAATGACATCGCCGAAGTCGAGGATCGGTAGGATGGTCAGTTTTACAAGGGTATGTTTGGCAGCATGTTGCGAAATAGGAAGCCAATTCTAGATTTAACTTTGGATTGGAGATGTTTGATGAGTCTGGAAGGAGAGTTTACAGTCTAACCAGACACCTAAGTACTTGTAGTTGTCCACATATTCTAAGTCAGAACTGTCCAGAGTGGTGATGTTGGAGGGGCGGGCAGGTGCAGGCAGCGATCGGTTGAAGAGCATGCATTTAGTTTTACTTGTATTTAAGAGCAATTGGATGTCATGGAAGGAGAGTTGTATGGCATATGTGGTAGTATAGTAGTGGCCTGAGGGAACACACTTAATTAATGTGTTGTGAAATGTAATGTTAAATATATTGTAAAGCTACCTGAATTTTTCTGGACCCTACGAAGAGAAGCTGCTGCCTTGGCAGGAAGTAATGTGGATCCATAATAAACCCCAGGAAGAGTAGCTGTTGCCTTGGCAGGAACTAATGGGGATCCATAATAAACCCCAGTAAGAGTAGCTGTTGCCTTGGCAGGAACTAATGGGGATCCATAATAAACCCCAGGAAGAGTAGCTGTTGCCTTGGCAGGAACTAATGGGGATCCATAAAATGAACAAATACCAACCCAAGCCTACGTGATTCAAGTAGATCTCACTGTCGCCCCTAGTGGCCAGTTTTGAAGGCATTTCACACAAATCCAATTTCGAAATTGGAAAATGGCAGCCTATTCCCTAGAAAGTACACTATTTTAGATCAAGTCTTTGGTCAAAAGTAGTGAACTATGGATGGATTAGTGTGCCATTTTGGCCACAGGAGTTTATCTCCCTGACCAGCACACTGTGGTCCAACTATACTCACAAAGCCTCCTAGCCATGGTGTGAAATCCCCATCGAAAAGCATCTTTGTGGCTTTAGAATATCTATTGTGGTATAATAAGCAGCCTGCCAGTGGTCATGCAAACCAGACCCTTATATCTAACAGAGCCCCGAGCGCTGTGTGTGTGTGTGTGTGTGTGTGCGTGTCTGTGTGTGTGCGTGTGTGTGTGTGCGTGTCTGTGTGTGTGTGTGTGTGTGCGTGTCTGTGTGTGTGTGTGTGTGTGCCTTGCAGACAGAAACCTTTAGATCACAGCGGAAAAATGTGATAGAAAAACCCTCACTGTGTGGGCCACTTTTCCATCAAAAGGACGGACATCGCAATGGAAATAGAATCACACACACACACACACACACAGGACAGGATACTGTTACACAGTCAGTGGCACACAACCCAGCAGCGTCAGTCTCCAGTCGTCCATCTGTTCCTCCAGGCGTTCTGTCACCTGTTCCTCCAGGCGTTCTGTCACCTGTTCCTCCAGGCGTTCTGTCACCTGTTCCTCCAGGCGTTCTGTCACCTGTTCCTCCAGGCGTTCTGTCACCTCTTCCTCCAGGCGTTCTGTCACCTGTTCCTCCAGGCGTTCTGTCACATGTTCCTCCAGGCGTTCTGTCACCTGTTCCTCCAGGCGTTCTGTCACCTGTTCCTCCAGGCGTTCTGTCACCTGTTCCTCCAGGCGTTCTGTCACCTGTTCCTCCAGGCGTTCTGTCACCTGTTCCTCCAGGCGTTCTGTCACCTGTTCCTCCAGGCGTTCTGTCACCTGTTCCTCCAGGCGTTCTGTCACCTGTTCCTCCAGGCGTTCTGTCACATGTTCCTCCAGGCGTTCTGTCACCTGTTCCTCCAGGCGTTCTGTCACCTGTTCCTCCAGGCGTTCTGTCACCTGTTCCTCCAGGCGTTCTGTCACCTGTTCCTCCAGGCGTTCTGTCACCTGTTCCTCCAGGCGTTCTGTCACCTGTTCCTCCAGGCATTCTGTCACCTGTTCCTCCAGGCGTTCTGTCACATGTTCCTCCAGGCGTTCTGTCACCTGTTCCTCCAGGCGTTCTGTCACCTGTTCCTCCAGGCGTTCTGTCACCTGTTCCTCCAGGCGTTCTGTCACCTGTTCCTCCAGGCGTTCTGTCACCTGTTCCTCCAGGCGTTCTGTCACCTGTTCCTCCAGGCGTTCTGTCACCTGTTCCTCCAGGCATTCTGTCCTCTCTTTTTACCTCTCCCTCCTTTTTTCTTCTCATTGTCAGATCTAATTCTGTTTATTTCAGTTTTTACCAAAATGTAATCTGTAGTTTAAAAATGCTGTGTGACAGTTTATTTGGCTGCTGCAGTTCAGGCTCATAATGTAATGAAGTGTTTCAAGGCAGTGCCCACCCCCTCCCCCCACACTCACACACACACATACACACACGCAGAGGCAAAAGCAAACCTAAACACACACGTCAGATGATCTAAAACAGGCTGAACACGTCAGATTATCTAATACAGGCTGAACACGTCAGATTATCTAATACAGGCTGAACACGTCAGATTATCTAAAACAGGCTGAACACGTCAGATGATCTAAAACAGGCTGAACACGTCAGATTATCTAAAACAGGCTGAACACGTCAGATTATCTAATACAGGCTGAACACGTCAGATTATCTAAAACAGGCTGAACACGTCAGATGATCTAAAACAGGCTGAACACGTGATTATCTAAAACAGGCTGAACACGTCAGATTATCTAAAACAGGCTGAACACGTCAGATTATCTAATACAGGCTGAACACGTCAGATTATCTAATACAGGCTGAACACGTCAGATTATCTAAAACAGGCTGAACACGTCAGATTATCTAAAACAGGCTGAACACGTCAGATTATCTAATACAGGCTGAACACGTCAGATTATCTAACACAGGCTGAACAGGCTAACACAGGCTGAACACGTCAGATTATCTAACACAGGCTGAACACGTCAGATTATCTAACACAGGCTGAACACGTCAGATTATCTAACACAGGCTGAACACGTCAGATTATCTAACACAGGCTGAACACGTCAGATTATCTAACACAGGCTGAACACGTCAGATTATCTAACACAGGCTGAACACGTCAGATGATCTAACACAGGCTGAACACGTCAGATTATCTAACACAGGCTGAACACGTCAGATTATCTAACACAGGCTGAACACGTCAGATGATCTAATAACCAGTCCTGCCCCCTCATACACCAATGTGGCGTGCTGCTCGGCATCGCTTAGACCTGGGCTGATGTAAACAGAGGGATCACTTCACCTTGAAAACAGACAGACATCCCTCGATGTTAGGACTGTAGTACTTATTAACGCTGGCCGATGTAAATGACAGTGACTAAAACACCATGTTTACACATTTACCGATTTTATTTACTGTCCCTCTTTCTTTGTGTTTGTCATTTTATAGGACAGTCAGGTAACGCATCCTATTCCTCCACCAGGATTTGAAAATTAACCGGATTCTTGACACAACGTCGACCAACGACAAAATCGGTGTTATTTTCCTATGACTGTTTTTCCGCTGTCTGAGTAAATATCAATTTAGGATGCTGTCGAGGATGTCAAGGTGACGGGGGTATAAACTGACAGTGGGGAGGAATTCATTGTCATTTAGGTTGAATAAGATGGATGGTCGACGCTATCGCCACTCTACAGTGTGCCTTACCTTTTAAAATGAATGGCAGATGTGATTTTCACTATAGGGTGGAACTGAATAAGAATGGACTGTAACAATACCCCAGACACCATAGAAAACACACACACACACACACATACGAACACACACATAAACGCACGCACACACACATAAACGCACGCACACACATACGAACACACACACACATACGAACACACACACACACGAACACACACACACATAAACGCACGCACACACACACACGCGCGCACACACACACACACACACATAGTTGCAAACTTTACATCACATCAGAAGCATGTTAAAAATGGGATATTTGGTGAATTTTGGCAGAGAGCCCCTTTAACTGTTTCCCCAGAGACAGGTGAACTTGTGGATACCGTCTCTGCATGCAGATTGAAGGAGGATGCTAACTAGCGCTAGTGCAATTGCTGGAAGGTAGACTGTCATCGGAAGTAGACTTCAGTCATTGCGCTAATGCTAGTTAGCGTTGCGCTGTTGAAACTACCTCTAACTTCCCTTCTCACTGGACACAGAGATAAGATCATCTGACACTGGGGAAGTAGATAAAGGGCCTCATTAGCTGAAATTCCCAAAGTATCCCTTTAAATAGGCTCCACGCCAGCTCTCTGACATCAAGTGTTTCTCTGTGGGTAGACAGGTTGTTACCACAGAGAGATACTGTACTAGGCTGAAGAGGTGGGTCTCAGTGTAGAGGCAGGCTGTGGCCCTCTGTTTCCTAGTGTGTTATTGTGTCGCTGTGTGTATTTATATATATATATATATATATATATATATATATATATATATATATATATATATATATATATATATATATATATATATATATATATATATATATATATATATATAACATGTGGAGATAAAATACAATACTTAGCAGCGGCCAGAATTAGTGAGTGTAATGTTTACTGTTCATTTATATTGTTATTTACTTTTTGTTTATTATCTATTTCATGTAAACATATGTTTCACTTCCCATTCAAGCCCTTTGAATTTAATTTAATTAAATTGAGAGAGGCAGAGACAGACAGACGGACGGAGAGACGGAGAGAGAGAGAGGAAGGGAAGGATAGTGAGAGCCAGATGTTTATCTGTACTGAGTATGCTCGGCGGAGGCTGATACAGTATGATACGAGGCTGATGGGTTGTGTGCAAACTGGCATGGTGTTCAAAGACTGCCGCTGGTCTTTTGAAGTCGGTGGCGTCTAGTGTGTGTGTGTGTGTGCCACAGGGAACGGCGGATGGGGGGAGATGGGGTTGGATCTGCGGCTGAGAGACATTACTAAATACTTAAAACACTGCTGAGGCTTGACCATTGCTCAGTGAGACACCTAATACAACATTATCACGGAAGACAGGGGATATCCCCACCACTGAAACACCTCTGTCTCATACTATAACATCAAGGGCAGGTTAAAGAGTATTCTCAAGTGAGTTAATAGGACCTAAAATAAAGCAAACCCAGTCAGCCCCATACTACTGATAGAGGAGAAGGAGACACCACCCAGTCAGCCTCATACTACTGACTGGGTGGTGTCTCCACCTCCTCTGTCAGCCTCATACTACTGATAGAGGAGGTGACACCACCCAGTCAGCCTCATACTACTGATAGAGGAGAAGGAGACACCACCCAGTCAGCCTCATACTACTGATAGAGGAGAAGGAGACACCACCCAGTCAGCCTCATACTACTGATAGAGGAGGTGGAGACACCACCCAGTCAGCCTCATACTACTGATAGAGGAGAAGGAGACACCACCCAGTCAGCCTCATACTACTGATAGAGGAGGTGGAAGAGGAGACACCACCCAGTCAGCCTCATACTACTGATAGAGGAGAAGGAGACACCACCCAGTCAGCCTCATACTACTGATAGAGGAGGTGGAAGAGGAGACACCACCCAGTCAGCCTCATACTACTGATAGAGGAGAAGGAGACACCACCCAGTCAGCCTAATACTACTGATAGAGGAGAAGGAGACACCACCCAGTCAGCCCCATACTACTGATAGAGGAGAAGGAGACACCACCCAGTCAGCCTCATACTACTGATAGAGGAGGTGGAGACACCACCCAGTCAGCCTCATACTACTGATAGAGGAGGTGGAGACACCACCCAGTCAGCCTCATACTACTGATAGAGGAGAAGGAGACACCACCCAGTCAGCCTCATACTACTGATAGAGGAGGTGGAGACACCACCCAGTCAGCCTCATACTACTGATAGAGGAGGTGGAGGTGGAGACACCACCCAGTCAGCCCCATACTACTGATAGAGGAGGTGGAAGAGGAGACACCACCCAGTCAGCCTCATACTACTGATAGAGGAGAAGGAGACACCACCCAGTCAGCCTCATACTACTGATAGAGGAGGTGGAAGAGGAGACACCACCCAGTCAGCCTCATACTACTGATAGAGGAGAAGGAGACACCACCCAGTCAGCCTAATACTACTGATAGAGGAGAAGGAGACACCACCCAGTCAGCCCCATACTACTGATAGAGGAGAAGGAGACACCACCCAGTCAGCCCCATACTACTGATAGAGGAGAAGGAGACACCACCCAGTCAGCCTCATACTACTGATAGAGGAGGTGGAGACACCACCCAGTCAGCCTCATACTATTGATAGAGGAGGTGGAGACACCACCCAGTCAGCCTCATACTACTGATAGAGGAGAAGGAGACACCACCCAGTCAGCCCCATACTACTGATAGAGGAGGTGGAGGAGGAGACACCACCCGGTCAAATCAAATCAAATCAAATTTAAATAAAATCAAATTTATTTATATAGCCCTTCGTACATCAGCTGATATCTCAAAGTGCTGTACAGAAACCCAGCCTAAAACCCCGAACAGCAAGCAATGCAGGTGTAGAAGCACGGTGGCTAGGAAAAACTCCCTAGAAAGGCCAAAACCTAGGAAGAAACCTAGAGAGGAACCAGGCTATGTGGGGTGGCCAGTCCTCTTCTGGCTGTGCCGGGTGGAGATTATAACAGAACATGGCCAAGATGTTCAAATGTTCATAAATGACCAGCATGGTCGAATAATAATAAGGCAGAACAGTCAGGTGGAAGTTGAAACTGGAGCAGCAGCATGGCCAGGTGGACTGGGGACCACAAGGAGTCATCATGTCAGGTAGTCCTGGGGCATGGTCCTAGGGCTCAGGTCAGAGGACAAACCATTCACAGAGACAAACTGATATCTTTCCGACAGATAAGATCTAAACCAGACCAGAACTTGTCCGTGTAGACCAATTTGGGTTTCCAATCTCTCCAAAAGAATGTGGTGATCGATGGTATCAAAAGCGGCACTAAGGTCTAGGAGCACGAGGACAGATGCAGAGCCTCGGTCCGATGCCATTAAAATGTAATTTACCACCTTCACAAGTGCCGTCTCAGTGCTATGATGGGGTCTAAAACCAGACTGAAGCATTTCGTATACATTGTTTGTCTTCAGGAAGGCAGTGAGTTGCTGAGCAACAGCCTTCTCTAAAATTTTGAGAGGAATGGAAGATTCGATATAGGCCGATAGTTTTTATATTTTCTGGGTCAAGGTTTGGCTTTTTCAAGAGAGGCTTTATTACTGCCACTTTTAGTGAGTTTGGTACACATCCAGTGGATAGAGAGCCGTTTATTATGTTCAACATAGGAGGGCCAAGCACAGGAAGCAGCTCTTTCAGTAGTTTAGTTGGAATAGGGTCCAGTATGCAGCTTGAAGGTTTAGAGGCCATGATTATTTTCATCATTGTGTCAAGAGATATAGTACTAAAACACTTGAGCGTCTCTCTGATCCTAGGTCCTGGCAGAGTTGTGCAGACTCAGGATAACTGAGGTTTGGAGGAATACGCAGGTTTAAAGAAGAGTCCGTAATTTGCTTTCTAATAATCATAATCTTTTCCTCAAAGAAGTTCATGAATTTATCACTGCTAAAGTGAAAGTCATCCTCTCTTGGGGAATGCTGCTTTTTAGTTAACTTTGCGACAGTATCAAAAAGGAATTTCGGATTGTTCTTATTTTCCTCAATTAAGTTAGAAAAATAGGATGATCGAGCAGCAGTAAGGGCTCTTCGGTACTGCACGGTACTGTCTTTCCAAGCTAGTCGGAAGACTTCCAGTTTGGTGTGGCGCCATTTCCGTTCCAATTTTCTGGAAGCTTGCTTCAGAGCTCGGGTATTTTCTGTGTACCAGGGAGCTAGTTTCTTATGAGAATTTTTTTTAGTTTTTAGGGGTGCAACTGCATCTAGGGTATTGCGCAAGGTTAAATTGAGATCCTCAGTTAGGTGGTTAACTGATTTTTGTCCTCTGGCGTCCTTGGGTAGGCAGAGGGAGTCTGGAAGGGCATCAAGGAATCTTTGTGTTGTCTATGAATTTATAGCACGACTTTTGATGTTCCTTGGTTGGGGTCTGAGGTCACCACCCAGTCAGCCCAATACTACTGATAGAGGAGGTGAAGACACCACCCAGTCAGCCCCATACTACTGATAGAGGAGAAGGAGACACCACCCAGTCAGCCCCATACTACTGATAGAGGAGGTGGAGACACCACCCAGTCACCCCCATACTACTGATAGAGGAGGTGGAGACACCACCCAGTCAGCCTCATACTACTGATAGAGGAGGTGGAGACACCACCCAGTCAGCCTCATACTACTGATAGAGGAGGTGAAGACACCACCCAGTCAGCCCCATACTACTGATAGAGGAGGTGAAGACACCACCCAGTCAGCCTCATACTACTGATAGAGGAGGTGAAGACACCACCCAGTCAGCCCCATACTACTGATACTTCTCTAAAGAACCTTCCTCAATCTCAAAGATACTTTGAAGAATCATACTTTTTTTTTCTGATTTAATAGCCATATTATGTTGTTAAAAAATATATTATTGTGTTGAATACTGACTCTGGAACAGCCTAGAGTCCCCTTTGGAGTGAATTAAGAACTTCTGCCTTCAGTTTCCCATTGAGGAGACACCATCACCAGCCAAAACTAAACTGTGACTTGGTAATGGAGTAAGAATAATATAATAACATGACACAACAGATTAGATCAACTGGAATGACACTCTCTGTCAGGGTTGCACAAAAAGACTTGTGCACAAACCACGCCCCAAAAATATTCAAATGAGCCGCCGCCCCCACACATTTTAATTATCACTAAAAGAGGAAAGAAACTTTTTTTTTTTTTTTTTAACAGGGAAGAATCATCGAAGGGTCTCAAAGGGTTCTTTGGGTTCTTTGATCCACCTGGAACCATTACCTTTCCTAAAGAATAATATTTTTTGTTTACATGTACGACACACAGTAGCAAAAAAAAAGTTCCCGCGACGGAAAACGTTGACTTTGCCCTTGGTTTCGGTCTGTGACAGGTTGAAGTTTCTATTTACGTTTGTTTTTGTACTGGTTAGAAGCAAACATGTTTTTGTGCATAATCTCAATAAATTGTGAAACAATATAGAGTGATTTTCACTAATGAAGTAGTTCTTAATTGCTCTGGCAGACGCTTGAATCTATTTGATTCTTATTTTCATGACCTCTGGATTAAATAATACATGTTTTTGCGAAATTTTCACTCAAAATATGAAAGCAAAGTCAAAGTAAACATGAAAGCAAAAGTCCTGTTTTTTTTTTGTATCCTTGATCTGAAAAAGAAAAACCTAAAATAAAGAAACAGGAAACGAGTTATCCTCCTCGACCTGTCTACTTTGCTCCTAACAGCTTGTGAAGATAAAACAGCACTTTAGTGATAAAGTGTGCCATGTATATCTCAATGGACTGATTGAAATATAAAGTCTTCAGAGAGAAGATTATTCTCTCTCCACATGAATAGTATTAGCATACTCTTCTTACTGTTTCACTCAAAAACACACACACGCACACACACACACACACACACACACCACACCCATGCAACCACATGTCACACATGCATGCACCCACACATCACACACAAACACACACACACCGTGCGTGCGTGCCTGCGTCTCACACACACACACACACACACACACACAGACACACACACACACACAGACGCACCCATCATCACACATGCATGCACCCACATACACACCGTGCGTGCGTGCTTGCGTCTCACATACGCACACACAGATACCAGAGAGAAAAGCTTTACGTAGGATAATTGGGGTATGAATAGCCCCGTCTCTTTGAAACAAGGTTGTTTAAAAACCCAACGTCTACTTCAGGAAAAAATATAACTTCAAACGGACAGTGATTTTTATCAAACTAAGACAAGATGGAAACTTCAAATAATCAAACTTTTAAAAATATTGACATTTGCACCTCTCGCTTTACTGAAGAGGGGAATCATGACTGATGGGTTTAAATTACAGACGGACAAGTTCCTGAAAATATTATCTTGTCAACAAATGAAAATACACTGAAACACTTTCCTCTTAGACAAAATGTTTCAAAGAAGGCCGTCATTGTAAAATAAGAATTTGTTCTTAACTGACTTGCCTAGTTACATAAACGTTAAATCAAAACATGAAAAATAAATATATATAAATATATATATATATATATATATGCATAAATATATATATATAAATAAATATATATAAATAAATATATATATAAATAAATATATATAAATAAATATATATAAAATAAATATATATAAATAAATATATAAATAAATAAATATATATATATATAAATAAATAAATATATATATAAAAACAAAAAAAAATATATATATATATATATGTATATATATAAATAAATAAATAAATATATAAATATATATATATATAAATTAGTAGAGGAAGAATAAAATAGGAAGAATCAATATTATGCCCATAATAATGTAGTATAGGGGAACCACAACAGTTTAGGACGAGGATTGTTATTTTATTATTCTTAAAGTCATTTTGATGAAGTTAAGAGTTTCTTAACACAGCTATAAGTCTGCTTAGCAGCGTTTAGACAGGCAGCCCAATTCTAATCTATTTTTTCACTAATTGGTCTTTTGACCAATCAGATCAGCTCTGAAAATATCTCCTCCCACCATGCTGTCCAGCCTGTCGCATGCATCCCAGTCTAAACAGTATGTGTGTATATTATGACAAATAAATCGATCGATAGCCCAAATCTGGCTCTTTGTCAGTGATTGGTCAACAGTACCATTCCTAGTAGGAGTGGAAACATGATTCTTAAATCAAGTGTTTTTTGTCATTCAGCGAGAGACGACTAGTTTTAAACCACTTTTTTTTCTCTCTTGACAAATACTGCACCAAACATCTTAGTTACACCTCCTTGACAAAAAAACCTTACAAATGATTTATCTTAGATTCATTCAGACAGTCATGGCTATATGGTAGCTACGGCGGCTCAAGAGGGACAAACAGTAATATTGCCACTTTTTTTCCCTAGTTTTTAAAGGGAATGTCTTTAGGGGTATGAGAGCACAGACATTCACTTCGTCTAGCCGCACTTGACTAGAAGCAAACCAAACCTGTTAAATCTGTCCTCTCCTGGTCCCTGTGGGTCTTTGATGTTGAAACAAGCTATCTTAATGACCTGCTAATTGATGTAGCATTGGGCTGACAGTCCTGGGATGGCTCAACGTGATAAAACTGTGTGAGTGTATGAATAAAGTGATTGCTCAGGTGTGGTGAGTTAGGTGATTAGGTGCAGCTCATCCACGCTTTCAGCCTCTCTGAGTATTAGTGCTATGAAAATGTTTCTAGCTTGTATGTCTCCCTGGGTGAAACCCCCACAGAGTGATAGGGTGGGTAATGTTCAGTGAGCTGTTCTCTCTCTCTCTCTCTCTCTCTCTCTCTCTCTCTCTCTCTCTCTCTCTCTCTCTCTCTCTCTCTCTCTCTCAGATGTTTGGAAGTAGCTGGCTAGTTAGTACAGAACGCTCGGATCAACCCTTAAAGAGATAGGTAGGGCAAAGGGTGCGAACGATGCTGAATGGGTGCAGACAAGGAAGGGCTCTCCAATAGTAGTACCAAAACATTGAAAGACTGTCTTTTTTCAAAAGTGAGTTTACAAATTGATCAACTTTCAAAGCATAATTACTTTCCCCATTGTTTTCTCAAATGTAATGTATGAAAGAGATATGAGCCACAGACATAGTGGCAATAATTAATTTCTGCACTTTATCATTAACTCTAACATTAACCAACCCAATTAACTAGCAGTGCTCAAGGACACTTAATCATTAACCAACCCAATCAACTAGCAGTGCTCAAGGACACTTCAACATTAACCAACCCAATCAACTAGCAGTGCTCAAGGACACTTGCCAGAGTATCCTTCCACCCATACCCTTCGATACGACCTTGGACAGGAAAGTCCCTAATGAATACACTGATCAGATACAAAACATTTCAAATAACACCAATGCCTTCGGTCAGGCGTTGAGGGTTGTTATGTTTCGGATGGTGAGATACGAACAGCACGTTCTCCCTGATCTCACACCAGCGACTCTACAATCACACAGAGACATTAATCTCTCTGCAGTTGTGACGGTGGTCCCATCCCAGCTCTCACCAGAAATGGCACCATATTCCACTACTTTTGACCAGGACTGGCACCCTATTCCCTATAGCACTACTTTTGACCAGGACTGGCACCCTATTCCTATATGGTGCACTAATTTTGACCAGGACTGGCACCTATTCCCTATATAGTGCACTACTTTTGTCCAAAAACTCCAACTCTACACTGCCATATTACCCCAACTTGCCCTGGAGGTATGATGGTCACACAAAATAAAGTTATCCATAACAGTCAGTATCAGATACATGCTGTCAGTTAACAGGGTCCTTTCTCTCTCTCTCGCTCTCTCTCGCTCTCTCTCTCTCTCTCTCTCTCTCGCTTCCTTTCTCTCTCTGTTTCTGCCTCTCTTCTCTGTTTCTGCCTTTCTCTCTCTCTTTCTGCTCTCTCTCTCTCGCTCTCTCTGTTTCTGCCTTTCTCTCTCTGCCTCACTCTCCCTCTCTCTCTCTCTCTCTCTGTTTCTGCCTTTCTCTCTCTCTCTCTCTCTGTTTCTGCCTCTCTCTCCTCTGTTTGCATCTCTCTCCCTCTGTTTCTGTCTCTCTCTCCCTCTGTTTCTGCATCTCTCTCCTCTGTTTCTGTCTCTCTCTCCCTCTGTTTCTGCATCTCTCTCCCTCTGTTTCTGCCTCTTCTCTCTCTGCCTCTCTCTTTTCTGCCTCTCTCTCTCTCTCTCTCCTGTTTTCTGCCTCTTTATCCCTCTGTTTCTGCCTCTCTCTCTCTCTCACTCTCTGTTTCTGCCTCTCTCCCTCTGTTTCTGCATCTCTCTCCTCTGTTTCTGCCTCTCTTTCTCTCTGCCTCTCTCTTTTCTGCCTCTCTCTCTCCCTCTGTTTTCTGCCTCTTTATCCCTCTGTTTCTGCCTCTCTCTCTCTCCCTCTGTTTCTGTCCTCTCTCCCTCTGTTTCTGCATCTCTCTCCCTCTGTTTCTGCCTCTCTCTCTGTGCCTCTCTCTTTTTCTGCCTCTCTCTCTCTCCCTCGTTTTCTGCCTCTTTATCCTCTGTTTCTGCCTCTCTCTCTCTCTCTCCCCTCTGTTTCTGCCTCTCTCTCCCTCTCTGTTTATGCCTCTCTCTCTCTCTTTCTGCCTCTTTATCTCTCTGTTTCTGCTCTGCTCTGT
The DNA here is from genome assembly GCF_018296145.1 of Oncorhynchus tshawytscha. Classification (NCBI taxonomy): domain Eukaryota; kingdom Metazoa; phylum Chordata; class Actinopteri; order Salmoniformes; family Salmonidae; genus Oncorhynchus; species Oncorhynchus tshawytscha. The sequence continues at coordinate 6,914 of NW_024609051.1, read as the reverse complement.
TTCTGCCTCTCTCCCTCTGTTTCTGCATCTCTCTCCCTCTGTTTCTGCCTCTCTCTCTCTGTGCCTCTTCTGCCTCTCTCTCTCTCCCTCGTTTTCTGCCTCTTTATCCTCTGTTTCTGCCTCTCTCTCTCTCTCTCCCTCTGTTTCTGCCTCTCTCCCCTCTCTGTTTATGCCTCTCTCTCTCTTTCTGCCTCTCTATCTCTCTCTGTTTCTGCCTCTCTCTCTCTCTCTCTCTGTTTTTGCCTCTCTCTCCCTCTGTTTCTGCCTCTCTCTCTCTCTGTTTCTGCCTCTCTCTCCCTCAGATTCTGCCTCTCTCTCCCCTCTGTTTCTGCCTCTCTCTCCCTCTGTTTCTGCCTCTCTCTCCCTCTTTTTCTGCCTCTCTCTCCCTCTCTTTTTGTTCTCTCTCCCTCTGTTTCTGCCTCTCTCTCTCTGTTTCTGCCTCTCTTTCTCTCTGTGTTTCTCTCTCTCTCTCTCTCTGTTTCTGCATCTCTCTCCCTCTGTTTCTGCCTCTCTCTCCTCTCTGTTTATGCTCTCTCTCTCTCTCTCTCTCTCTCTCTCTCTCTCTCTCTTTCTGCCTCTCTCTCTCTCTGTTTCTGCCTCTCTCTCTCGCTCTCTATCTCTCTCTCTCTCTCTCTCTCTCTCTCTCTCCCCTCTATTTCTGCCTCTCTCTCTCTGCCTCTCTCTTTTTCTGCCTCTCTCTCTCTCTCCCTCGTTTTCTGCCTCTTTATCCCTCTGTTTCTGCCTCTCTCTCTCTCTCTCTGTTTCTGCCTCTCTCTCTCTCTGTTTCTGCCTCTCTATCCCTCTGTTTCTGCCTCTCTCTCCCTCTGTTTCTGCCTCTCTCCCTCTGTTTCTGCCTCTCTCTCCCTCTCTGTCTATGCCTCTCTCTCCCTCTGTTTCTGCCTCTCTCTCGCTCTGTTTCTGCCTCTCTCTCCCTCTGTTTTTGCGTCTCTCTCCCTCTGTTTCTGCCTCTCCTCTCTCTGTTTCTGCCTCTCTCTCTCTCTCTCTGTTTCTGCCTCCTCTCTCTCTGTTTCTGCCTCTCTCTGCCTCTCTCCCTCTGTTTCTGCCTCTCTCGCTGCCTCCTCATGCCTCTCTCACTGCCTCTCTCTCTCTCTCTCTCTCCCTCTCTCTGTGTCTGCCTCTCTCTCTCTCTCTTTTGCCTCTCTCTCTCTCTCTCTCTCTGTTTCTGCCTCTCTCTCTCTCTGTTTCTGCCTCTCTCTCCCTCTGTTTCTGCCTCTCTCTGCCTCTCTGTTTATGCCTCTCTCTCTCTCTTTCTGCCTCTCTCTCTCTCTCTGTTTCTGCCTCTCTCTCTCTCTCTCTCCCTCTGTTTTTGCCTCTCTCTCCCTCTGTTTCTGCCTCTCTCTCTCTCTCTCTGTTTCTGCCTCTCTCTCCCTCTGATTCTGCCTCTCTCTCCCTCTGTTACTGCCTCTCTCTCCCTCTGTTTCTGCCTCTCTCTCGCTCTTTTTCTGCCTCTCTCTCGCTCTTTTTCTGCCTCTCTCTCCCTCTGTTTTTATAGTCTCTCTCCCTCTGTTTCTGCCTCTCCCTCTCTCTATGTTTCTGCCTCTCTCTCTCTCTCTCTGTTTCTGCCTCTCTCTCTCTCTGTTTCTGCCTCTCTCTCCCTCTGTTTCTGCCTCTGTTTCTGCCTCTCTCGCTGCCTCCCACTGCCTCTCCACTGCCTCTCTCTCTGTTTCTGCATCTCTCTCCCTCTCTTTTTGCCTCTCTCCCTCTGTTTATGCCTCTCTCTCTCTCTCTCTCTCACTCTCTCTCTCTCTCTCTGTTTCTGCCTCTCTCTCTCTGTTTCTGCCTCTCTTTCTCTCTGTGTTTCTCTCTCTCTCTCTCTCTGTTTCTGCATCTCTCTCCTCTGTTTCTGCCTCTCTCCCCTCTCTGTTTATGCCTTCTCTCTCTCTCTCTCACTCTCTCTCTCTCTCTCTCTCTGCCTCTCTCTCTCTCTGTTTCTGCCTCTCTCTCTGCTCTCTCTCGCCTCTCTCTCTCGCTCTCTCTCTCTCTCTCTCCCTCTATTTCTGCCTCTCTCTCTCTGCCTCTCTCTTTTCTGCCTCTCTCTCTCTCTCCCTCGTTTTCTGCCTCTTTATCCCTCTGTTTCTGCCTCTCTCTCTCTCTCTCTGTTTCTGCCTCTCTCTCTCTCTGTTTCTGCCTCTCTATCCCTCTGTTTCTGCCTCTCTCTCCCTCTGTTTCTGCCTCTCTCTCCCTCTGTTTCTGCCTCTCTCTCCCTCTGTCTATGCCTCTCTCTCCCTCTGTTTCTGCCTCTCTCTCGCTCTGTTTCTGCCTCTCTCTCCCTCTGTTTTTGCGTCTCTCTCCCTCTGTTTCTGCCTCTCCCTCTCTCTCTGTTTCTGCCTCTCTCTCTCTCTCTGTTTCTGCCTCTCTCTCTCTCTGTTTCTGCCTCTCTCTGCCTCTCTCTCCCTCTGTTTCTGCCTCTGTTTCTGCCTCTCTCGCTGCCTCCCTCGCTGCCTCTCTCACTGCCTCTCTCTCTCTCTCTCTCCCTCTCTCTCTGTGTCTGCCTCTCTCTCTCCCTCTCTTTTTGCCTCTCTCTCTCTCTGTTTCTGCCTCTCTCTCTCTCTCTCTCTCTGTTTCTGCCTCTCTCTCTCTCTCTGTTTCTGCCTCTCTCTCCCCTCTGTTTCTGCCTCTCTCTGCCTCTCTGTTTATGCCTCTCTCTCTCTTTTTCTGCCTCTCTCTCTCTCTCTCTGTTTCTGCCTCTCTCTCTCTCTCTCTCCCTCTGTTTTTGCCTCTCTCTCCCTCTGTTTCTGCCTCTCTCTCTCTCTCTCTGTTTCTGCCTCTCTCTCCCTCTGATTCTGCCTCTCTCTCCCTCTGTTACTGCCTCTCTCTCCCTCTGTTTCTGCCTCTCTCTCGCTCTTTTTCTGCCTCTCTCTCGCTCTTTCTGCCTCTCTCTCCCTCTGTTTTTGCGTCTCTCTCCCTCTGTTTCTGCCTCTCCCTCTCTCTATGTTTCTGCCTCTCTCTCTCTCTCTCTGTTTCTGCCTCTCTCTCTCTCTGTTTCTGCCTCTCTCTCCCTCTGTTTCTGCCTCTGTTTTCTGCCTCTCTCGCTGCCTCTCTCACTGCCTCTCTCACTGCCTCTCTCTCTGTTTCTGCATCTCTCTCCCTCTCTTTTTGCCTCTCTCTCCCTCTGTTTATGCCTCTCTCTCTCTCTCTCTCTCTCACTCTCTCTCTCTCTCTCTGCATCTCTCTCTCGCTCTCTCTCTCTCACTCTCTCTCTCGCCTCGCTCTCTCTCTCTCTCTCTCTCTCTCCCTCTGTTTCTGCATCTCTCTCCCTCTATTTCTGCCTCTCTCTCTGCCTCTCTCTTTTTCTGCCTCTCTCTCTCTCCTCCCTCTGTTTCTGCCTCTCTGTCTCTGTTTCTGCCTCTCTTTCTCTCTGTGTTTCTCTCTCTCTCTCTCTCTCTCTGTTTCTGCCTCTCTCTCTCTCTGTTTCTGCCTCTCTCTCCCTCTGTTTCTGCCTCTCTCTCTCTCTGTTTCTGCCTCTCTCTCCCTCTCTGTCTATGCCTCTCTCTCCCTCTGTTTCTGCCTCTCTCTCGCTCTGTTTCTGCCTCTCTCTCCCTCTGTTTTTTGCGTCTCTCTCCTCTGTTTCTGCCTCTCCCTCTCTCTCTGTTTCTGCCTCTCTCTCTCTCTCTGTTTCTGCCTCTCTCTCTCTCTCTGTTTCTGCCTCTCTCCCCTCTGTTTCTGCCTCTCCTGCCTCTCTCTCCCTCTGTTTCTGCCTCTGTTTCTGCCTCTCTCGCTGCCTCCTCGCTGCCTCTCTCACTGCCTCTCTCTCTGCCTCTCTCTCTCTCCCTCTCTCTCTGTGTCTGCCTCTCTCTCTCCCTCTCTTTTGCCTCTCTCTTCTCTGTTTCTGCCTCTCTCTCCCTCTGTTTCTGCCTCTCTCTCTCTCTGTTTCTGCCTCTCTCTCCCTCTGTTTCTGCCTCTCTCTGCCTCTCTCTCCCTCTGTTTCTGCCTCTGTTTCTGCCTCTCTCGCTGCCTCCCTCGCTGCCTCTCCCACTGCCTCTCTCTCTGCCTCTCTCTCTCTCTCCCTCTCTCTCTGTGTCTGCCTCTCTCTCTCCCTCTCTTTTGCCTCTGTTTCTGCCTCTCTCCCTCTGTTTCTGCCTCTCTCCCTCTGTTTCTGCATCTCTCTCCCTCTATTTCTGCCTCTCTCTCTCTGCCTCTCTCTTTTCTGCCTCTCTCTCTCTCTCTCCCTCGTTTTCTGCCTCTTTATCCCTCTGTTTCTGCCTCTCTCTCTCTCTGTTTCTGCCTCTCTCTCTCTCTGGCTCTTTTTCTGCCTCTCTCTCCCTCTGTTTCTGCCTCTCTCTCCCTCTCTGTTTATGCCTCTCTCTCTCCCTCTGTTTCTGCCTCTGTTTCTGCCTCTCTCGCTGCCTCCTCGCTGCCTCTCTCACTGCCTCTCTCTCTGCCTCTCTCTCTCTCCCTCTCTCTCTGTGTCTGCCTCTCTCTCTCCCTCTCTTTTTGCCTCTCTCTCTCTGTTTCTGCCTCTCTCTCCCTCTGTTTCTGCCTCTCTCTGCCTCTCTCTCCCTCTGTTTCTGCCTCTGTTTCTGCCTCTCTCGCTGCCTCCCTCGCTGCCTCTCCCACTGCCTCTCTCTCTGCCTCTCTCTCTCTCCCTCTCTCTCTGTGTCTGCCTCTCTCTCTCCTCTCTTTTTGCCTCTGTTTCTGCCTCTCTCTCTCTCTGTTTCTGCCTCTCTTTCTCTCTGTGTTTCTCTCTCTCTCTCTCTCTCTCTCTCTCTCTCTCTCTCCTCTCTCTCTCTGTTTCTGCCTCTCTCTCCCTCTGTTTCTGCCTCTCCCTCCCTCTCGGTTTATGCCTTTCTCTCTCTCTCTCTTTTCTGCCTCTCTCTCTCTCTCTGTTTCTGCCTCTCTCTCTCTCTCTCTCTGCCTCTCTCTCTCCCTCTCTTTTTGCCTCTCTCTCCCTATGTTTCTGCCTCTCTGTCCCTCTGTTTCTGCCTCTCTCTCCCTCTGTTTCTGCCTCTCTCTCCCTCTGTTTCTGCCTCTCTCTCCCTCTGTTTCTGCCTCTCTCTCCCTCTGTTTCTACCTCTCTCTCTCTCTCTCTCTCTCTCTCTCTCTCTCTCTCTCTCTGTATGCTATCCTCTCTATCTCAGCATCCCATATTCAGTCAACATGGTGTCTGTGGGCTCATCTATTTGACAGGCAGGATTTGTTCAGCTCCGTCCCCCTGTCAAGCTAATGGAAAAGAACGAGGGCCAAATAAATGGAAGGAGAGGTGGATGAATAGATGAAGAGGGTATGAATGAAAGTCTAATCTGTTAAGAGACCTCAAAGGGCCAGGGAGCTCAAAGGATACCAGGGATATATCTCTTTGTTAGATCAAGACATAAATGTACCTATGTACTGTATGTATGGGAGGGGAAACACACAATGGCTCTGTAATGCCTTTGTTTCCGGGCCTGTAGGCCTGCCATCAGTCTAGAGACAGCCCTCGGAAATTGACTAGCTACCACTTCATAGTTGTATGATCAAATCAAATCAAACTTTATTTGTCACATGCGCCGAATACAACAAGTGTCGACCTTAACGTGAAATGCTGATTTACAAGCTCTCAACGGTGCAGTTCAAGAAGATAAATTAATATATATATACAGGGTATTACGGTACAGAGTCAATGTGGAGGCTATATACAGGGTATTACGGTACAGAGTCAACGTGGAGGCTATATACATGGTATTACGGTACAGAGTCAATGTGGAGGCTATATACAGGGTATTACGGTACAGAGTCAATGTGGAGGCTATATACAGGGGGTACCGGTACAGAGTCAATGTGGAGGCTATATAAAGGGTACCGGTACAGAGTCAATGTGGAGCTATATGCAGGGGTACCGGTACAGAGTCAATGTGGAGGCTATATACAGGGGTACCGTACAGAGTCAATGTGGAGGCTATATACAGGGGGTACCGGTACAGAGTCAATGTGGAGGCTATATACAGGGGGTACCGGTACAGAGTCAATGTGGAGGCTATATACAGGGTATTACGGTACAGAGTCAATGTGGAGGCTATATACAGGGTATTACGGTACAGAGTCAACGTGGAGGCTATATACAGGGTATTACGGTACAGAGTCAATGTGGAGACTATATACAGGGTATTACGGTACAGAGTCAATGTGGAGGCCATATACAGGGTGTACCGGTACAGAGTCAATGTGGAGGCTATATACAGGGGGTACCGGTACAGAGTCAATGTGGAGGCTATATACAGGGGTACCGGTACAAAGTCAATGTGGAGGCTATATACAGGGGTACCGGTACAGAGTCAATGTGGAGGCTATATACAGGGTATTACGGTACAGAGTCAATGTGGAGCTATATACAGGGGTACCGTACAGAGTCAATGTGGAGGCTATATACAGGGAGTACCGGTACAAAGTCAATGTGGAGGCTATATACAGGGGTACCGGTACAGAGTCAATGTGGAGGCTATATACAGGGTGTTACGGTACAGAGTCAATGTGGAGGCTATATACAGGGGTACTGGTACAGAGTCAGTGTGGAGGCTATATACAGGAGGTACTGGTACAGAGTCAATGTGGAGGCTATATACAGGGGTACCGGTACAGAGTCAATGTGGAGGCTATATACAGGGTATTATGGTACAGAGTCAATGTGGAGGCTATATACAGGGGTACCGGTACAGAGTCAATGTGGAGCTATATACAGGGGTACCGGTACAGAGTCAATGTGGAGGCTATATACAGGGTACCGGTACAGCGTCAATGTGGAGACTATATACAGGAGGTACTGGTACAGAGTCAATGTGGAGACTATATACAGGAGGTACTGGTACAGAGTCAATGTGGAGGCTATATACAGGGGGTACTGGTACAGAGTCAATGTGGAGGCTATATACAGGGGGCACCGGTACAGAGTCAATGTGGAGACTATATACAGGGGGTAC